>NC_037679.1:115986202-116043119 GCF_003255815.1 Theropithecus gelada | reverse complement strand
AGACGGAGTCTCGCTCTGTCACCCAGGCTGGAGTGCAGTGGCCGGATCTCAGCTCACTGCAAGCTCCGCCTCCCGGGTTCACGCCATTCTCCTGCCTCAGCCTCCCGAGTAGCTGGGACTACAGGCGCCCGCCGCCACGCCCGGCTAAGTTTTTGTATTTTTAGTAGAGACGGGGTTTCACCGTGTCAGCCAGGATGGTCTCGATCTCCTGACCTCGTGATCCGCCCGTCTCGGCCTCCCAAAGTGCTGGGATTACAGGCTTGAGCCACCGCGCCCGGCCTAACATATTTTTCTAACGAATTGCTCCTTTTATCATGGTGTGACAACACTGTTTACAAATAACAATGCTTCCTCCCATCCAATTGTCTATTTTGTCGCTGCCACTATCACCTGATTAGCTGGCCAACACATATCATTCTGTTTTTCTACTTCCTGTATTTTACTTTGTGTTCTTTCTTCTCTCTTCCTATTGGATAAATGATGTTTTTTTCAAAATATCCTTTTATTTTAATTGTATGATGAGAATGTCAGAGACGTCCAAACCAGAGTGACTCCATCTTGAATAAAGGTTGGAGAAAGCAAGACCTGCTGGGTTACATTCCCAGAAAGTTAGGCAGTCTTGAACACAAGATGCTCTGGTTGAGGAAACGAGTTAATGGAAAAAGGCATTCTCAGTTTAAAATAAGTTTTGCTCCGCCGGGTGCGGCAGCTCACACCTGTAATCCCAGCACTTCGGGAGGCCGAGGCCAGTGCATGACTAGGTCAGGAGATCAAGACCATCCTGGCTAACACGGTGAAACCCCGTCACTACTAAAAATACAAAAAATTAGCCAGGCATGGTTGTGTGCGCCTGTAGTCCCAGCTACTCGGGAGACTGAGGCAGGAGAATGGCATGAACCCAGGAGGTTCATGCCTTTCAGTGAGCCGAGATCACACCACTGCACTCTAGCCTGGGCGGCAGAGCGAGACTCCATCTCAAAATAACAATAATAATAAGTTTTGCTCTAAAGATAATAGTAAACTCATAAATTCTTTCTAAAGATAATAGTAAACTCATAAATTCTTTCTAAAGATAATAGTAAACTCATAAATTCTTTCTGAAATTAATAATTACAAAAGAGAAAAAACAATACTAATAGTCTCTCACAAGCTAATTACAAGCCTTTATAATAAAGTACACAGTTCTTATCTTTAATATCTAATGTAAGCAAGCACTACATTTGAGGTAGGGGTATTCCTCTCGCTTTCTGAGGACACTCTACTCTGTATTGGAGTAATTTCTGATAAGCGGTTTTAACTTTATCGTACACTGTGACTCACCCTTATTTCTTTCCTGCATAAAATCCAAGAACTTGCTCTTGGGATCTAGGACAAGGTCTCCTTTCCAGTAGTAAGAATACCTTAAGTTGTTATGCTTCAAGTAGATAAATCTGTAATGTTCATACATTATGTGCAGAGAATAAAGATAAGTGGTATCTTTACTCTCCTCTTAGACAATATCTAATTGGTAGAATGCATTAACTCTGATCTCTGCATTCTCCTCACATGTCCTTGCTTCTAAAATTCAATTTGCTTTTAAGCACCAATGTTCCCAAATAAACCATTTTTGTTATGGGGATTGTTATTTTTTTTTAGAGTTGACGCTAATTTAGTTGAGCCCACATATTACCCATTGTTGGTTTCCTCTACCTTGTTTCTTGCCTCTCACATCTTCCTTCTGAGGTCAATTTCTTTCTTCCATGAAAATGTATTATATTATGAAATCTCACAGTTATCATCTAAAAATGTCTTTATTTTATCCTCCTTCCTGAATAATATTTTAGTTAATTTACTTTATGTTGACAGTTATTTTTCCCTTCAAAGACATTATCTTGCCATCTTCTGGTCTCTGCTGTTACTACTGATAATATATTCCTGGTAGTTTAATTCTTGTTTCTTTACAGGTTATCTGTCTTTTCTCTCCGGTTGCTTTCAAGATGTTTTCTCTACTTTTGTGTTGTACAATCTTTCTTTCATGTGGATTTAATTTTTATTTACTCTACGTAGGAATTGTATGTTTGCTTGTATTTCATAATTTCTGTAAACTCCTTATACATATTGCCTCAGAGAGTCCCTTTCCATTTCTTTCTTCTCTCTTCTTAGGAACCACTGTTAGATCTGTGTCAAACCTTATGATTATATCCCTGTATATATTAAACTCTCTGTCAAATTTTCCATTTTTGGTTCTCTCCATCTGTATCCTGGATAATTTATGTATTTTGTCAAGTTATTTTTCTAGTACATGAAGCTCTTCGTTGCATTAATACATCTTATTGTTTCTGCAGACTGTCTTAGATGAATTTTTTTCCCTTGTACACATTGCAATTATTTTCTTGAGTTTATCTTTAGAGGTGCTTGTTTATTTTCCTGTGGGAATCCCACAGCAATGTGTTGGGTCCCGGTCCTTCAAAGCAGATGTGTGAGATGAGGATTCAGAGATAGTTTTTATTAGGGAGGTTCTCTCTCTCTCTCTCTCTTTTTTTTTTTTTTTTATTATACTTCAAGTTCTAGGGTACATGTGCACAACGTGCAGGTTTGTTACATAAGTATACATGTGCCATGTTGGTGTTAACTCGTCATTTACATTAGGTATAACTCGTCGTTTACATTAGGTATATCTCTTAATGCTATCCCTCCCCCCTCCCCCCACCCCACGACAGGCCCTGGTGTGTGATGTTCCCCTTCCTGTGTCCAAGTGTTCTCATTGTTCAATTCTCACCTATGAGTGAGAACACGCAGTGTTTTGTTTTTGTGCTTGCGATAGTTTGCTGAGAATGATGGTTTCCAGCTTCATCCATGACCCTACAAAGGACATGAACTCATCCTTTTTTGTGGCTGCATAGTATTCCATGGTGTATATGTGCTATGTTTTCTTAATCCAGTCTATCATTGATGGACATTTGGGTTAGTTCCAAGTCTTTGCTATTGTGAATAATGCCGCAATAAACATATGTGTGCATGTGTCTTTGTAGTAGGATGATTTATATTCCTTTGGCTATATACCCAGTAATGGGATTGCTGGGTCAAATGGTATTTCTAGTTCTAGATCCTTGAGGAATGGCCACACTGTCTTCCACAATGCTTGAACTAGTTTACAGTCTCACCAACAATGTAAAAGCATTCCTATTTCTTCACATCCTCTCCAGCACCTGTTGTTTCCTGACTTTTTAATGATCGCCATTCTAACTGGTGTGAGATAGTATCACATTGTGGTTTTGATTTGCATTTCTCTGATGGCCAGTGATGATGAGCATTTTTTCATGTGTCTGCTGGCTGTCAGATGAGTAGATTGCAAAAAAATTCTCCCATTCTGTAGGATGCCTGTTCACTCTGATGGTAGTTTATTTTGCTGTGCAGAAACTCCTTAGTTTAATTAGATTGGTGTTTTAGACATGAAGTCCTTGCCCATGCCTATGTCCTGAATGGTAATGCCTACGTTTTCTTCTAGGGTTTTTATGGTTTTAGGTCTAACATTTAAGTCTCTAATCCATCTTGAATTAATTTTTGTATAAGGTGTAAGGAAGGGATCCAGTTTCAGCTTTCTACATATGGCTAGCCAGTTTTCCCAGAACCATTTATTAAATAGGGAATCCTTTGCCCATTGCTTGTTTTGTCAGGTTTGTCAAAGATCAGATGGTTGTAGATGTGTGGTATTATTTCTGAGGGCTCTGTTCTGTTCCATTGGTCTATATCTCTGTTTTGGTACCAGTACCATGCTGTTTTGGTTACTGTAGCCTTGTAGTATAGTTTGAAGTCAGGTAGTGTGATGCCTCCAGCTTTGTTCTTTGGGCTTAGGATTGTCTTGGCAATGTGGGCTCTTCTTTGGTTCCATATGAACTCTAAAGTAGCTTTTTCCCATTCTGTGAAGAAAGTCATTGGTAGCTTGATGGAGATGGCATTGAATCTACAAATTGCCTTGGGCAGTGTGGCCATTTTCATGATATCGATTCTTCCTATCCATGAGCATGGAATGTTCTTCCATTTGTTTGTGTCTTTTATTTCATTGAGCAGTGGTTTGTAGTTCTCCTTGAAGAGGTCCTTCACATCCCTGTAAGTTGGATTCCTAGGTATTTAATTCTCTTTGAAGCAATTGTAAATGGGAGTTCACTCATGATTTGGCTCTCTGTCTGTTATTGGTGTATAAGAATGCTTGTGATTTTTGCACATTGATTTCATATCCTGAGACTTTGCTGAAGTTGCTTATCAGCTTAAGGAGATTTTGGGCTGAGATGATGGGGTTTTCTAAATATGCAATCATGTCATCTCCAGAGAGGGACAATTTGACTTCCTCTTTTCCTAATTGAATACCCCTTATTTCTTTGTCCTGCCTGATTGCCCTGGCCAGAACTTCCAGCACTGTGTTGAATAGGAGTGGTGAAAGAGGGCATCCTTGTCTTGTGCTGGTTTTCAAAGGGAATGCTTCCAGTTTTTTGCCCATTCAATGATACTGGCTGTGGGTTTGTCATAAATAACTCTTATTATTTTGAGATACATCCCATTAATACCTAATTTGTTGAGAGTTTTTAGCATGAAGGGCTGTTGAATTTTGTCAAAGGCCTTTTCTGCATCTATTGAGATAAACATGTGGTTTTTGTCTTTGGTTCTGTTTATATGCTGGATTACATTTATTGATTTGTGTATGTTGAACCAGCCTTGCATCCCAGGGATGAAGCCCACTTGATCGTGTGGATACATATGCTTTTTGATGTGCTCCTGGATTCAGTTTACCAGTATTTTATTGAGGATTTTTTCATCGATGTTCAACAGGGGTATTGGTCTAAAATTCTCTTTTTTTGTGGTGTCTCAGCCAGGCTTTGGTACCAGGATGATGCTGGCCTCATAAAATGAGTTAGGGAGGATTCCCTCTTTTTCTATTGATTGGAATAGTTTCAGAAGGAATGGTACCAGCTCCTCCTTGTACCTCTAGTAGAATTCGTCTGTCAATCCATCTGGTCCTGGACTTTTTTTGGTTGGTAGGCTATTAATTATTGCCTCAATTTCAGAGCCTGCTGTTGGTCTATTCAGGGATTCAACTTCTTCCTGGTTTAGTCTTGGGAGAATGTATGTGTCCAGGAATTTATCCATTCCTTCTAGGTTTTCTAGTTTATTTGAATAGAGGTGTTAATGGTATTCTCTGATAGTAATTTGTATTTCTGTGGAATCAGTGGTGATATCCCCTTTATCATTTTTTATTGCATCTATTTGATTCTTCTGTCTTTCTTCTTTATTAGTCTTGCTAGCGGTCTATCAATTTTGTTGATCTTTTCAAAAAACCAGCTCCTGGATTCATAGATTTTTTGAAGGGATTTTGTGTCTCCACTTCCTTCAGTTCTGCTCTGATCTTTGTCATTTCTTGCCTTCTGCTAGCTTTTGAATGTGTTTGCTCTTGCTTCTCTATTTCTTTTAATTGTGATGTTAGGGTGTCAATTTTAGATATTTCCTCCTTTCTCTTGTGAGCATTTAGTGCTATAAATTTCCCTCTACACACTGCTTTAAGTGTGTCCCAGAGATTCTGGTATGCTGTGTCTTTGTTCTCATTGCTTTCAAAGAACATGTTTATTTCTGCCTTCATTTTGTTATGTACCCAGTAGTCATTCAGGAGCAGGTTGTTCAGTTTCCATGTAGTTGAGCAGTTTTGAGTGAGTTTCTTAATCTTGAGTTCTAGTTTGATCGCACTGTGGTCTGAGAGACAGTTTGTTGTGATTTCTTTTCTTTTACATTTGCTGAGGAGTGCTTTACTTCCAACTATGTGGTCAATTTTGGAATAAGTGCATTGTGGTACTGAGAAGAATGTATATTCTGTTGATTTGGGGTGGAGAGTTCTGTAGATGTCTATTAGGTTCACTTGGGGCAGAGCTGAGTTCAAGTCCTGGATATCCTTGTTAACTTTCTGTCTCATTGATCTGTCTAATGTTGACAGTGGGGTGTGAAAGTCTCCTATTATTATTGTGTGGGAGTCTAAGTCTCTTTGTAGGTCTCTAAGGACTTGCTTTATGAATCTGGGTGCTCCTGCATTGGGTGCATATATATTTAGGATAGTTAGCTCTTCCTGTTGAATTGCTCCCTTTACCATTATGTAATGGTCTTCTTTGTCTCTTTTGATCATTGTAGGTTTAAAGTCTATTTTATCAGAGACTAGGACTGCAACCTCTCCCTTTTTTTGTTTTCCATTTGCTTGGTAGATCTTCCTCCATCCCTTTATTTTGAGCCTATGTGTGTCTCTGCATGTGAGATGGGTCTCCTGAATACAGCACACTAATGGGTCTTGACTCTTTATCCAATTTGCCAGTCTGTGTCTTTTAATTGAAGCATTTAGCCCATTTACATTTAAGGTTAATATTGTTATGTGTGAATTTGATCCTGTCATTATGATGTTAGCTGGTTATTTTGCTCATTAGTCAATGCAGTGTCTTCGTAGCATCGATGGTCTTTACAATTTAGCATGTTTTTGCAATGGCTGGTACTGACTGTTCCTTTCCATGTTTAGTGCTTCCTTCAGGAGCTCTTGTAGGGCAGGCCTGGTGGTGAAACAATCTCTCAGCATTTGCTTGTCTGTAAAGGATTTTGTTTCTCTTAAGGAGGTTCTCTAGAGGAAATTGGCAAGAGAGTGGGGGAAGACTGAAGAGAGAAGTGGAGGAAGCCAAGCAAGGATATGAGCTCAGACAAAATCCCACAGAAAGTGATCTCAGGCTTAACCTGCTGGGGACTCTGGTAAGTCATGCCTTAGAGTTATGAAAACAGAGGCAAGGGAGCTGCTGAAAAACTTAGGGTGGGGGATGTGTCATGGAGGGCAGTCATCTGCAAAAGGAGACTCAGTAGATGCTGGCTGTTGGATGGTAAAGCACACTATAAAGGGAGTCCCCTGGCCCCCGCAAAAATAGTAAAAATGGGCCCAGGGGATCTGGTTGAAGCATTGGACATTGACATTATCCACGACAATGACTCCCAAGGGCAATTTTGCATTCACTTCTGCCAGGCACTGAAGAACGTAACTGGCTGAGAATCAACATTGATGTTTGTTTCTCAGCTTGGGGATTCTCGGATACCATGTGGGTTTCTATTCTTAACCTGTGAAAAGTGCGGGCCAAAGAAGCTGATTTCTTATTTACGATTTGTTTTCACCAAAGTAGAAGCCAAGGCAAACTTGAAGGTTAGGTCCCTGGGCTGCTACGCCATTTTTTTCCTTCCTAGTTTCTCTTTATATTGAGGATAAAGCTCTTCTGGGAAAGGTCATTAAGCAAAGTTTCATTTCTAAACCCTAATCCCCTGTCCTATGCAAGGGTTAGAATCCAACCCAGGTATTAGCTAATTTAATTATCTCTCCTCCTCCCTCTGTATCACCCCCCAGGGCTATCATAGTATAAACTCTATACTTAGAACCCTTTGATTCTGATATCTAGCTATTTCTTTTTCTTTTGAGGGAGCTCAGCTATGCATCGACCTCTTCTGTACATCCAGATTTTCTAGGAGTTCATAGTGTGAACGATTTTTCACATAAACTTTTCTTCTACATTGTGGAAATCCAGAGTCCTAATACACTTTTGCCTGTTCATTTCATTATGAGAATATAAGCACCTTGAAGGTAGGTACTATGTGTTTTGCTCTCCATAACTTGGACCATGTAAATTGTAAACCTTTGATAAAGATTTGTCAAACAAATGACTGAGTGTCTAAGAAAATATCTTCCTTGAAGAAACAAACATTATTTTGTTAATAGTCCATATGTGAGACAACAAAAATTTAAATATATACACGTGAAAGAATAGTGCCAGGTACGTATTTATAATAGTGGCATAATTTCTTGTACAGAATAAGAGCCTTATTAGATCATTATTATTTCTCAGTCACTAGTTATAAAATGAATTGAAAGTGAAAGTGTCTTGATACTTTACACATTTATTGCTATATGTGTTCACTTTCTCATAAACCCCTTAGTCATCAATGTTATTTTAAACAATCTCATGGAGTGCTTGTATTTTTCAGAACCTACATTGTTGTAGTAATAGCCCCATTTCAGAAATCTTGGTCTAAAACCTGAAATACCTTTTATTCCTTTTCTCTGATATCTCACGTTCCAATGAGACATGAGATTCTGATGTAGAGAGGATGGAAAAAAAAGATCTCATTATTTTGATGTTAATGGCATGTAGATACTTTTTGGTTACAGAGTGTATCACTGAGTATAGCAAAATCAATGGAGCTTCAATGACATCAACTGTCATTTTCCAAATCATGTTCTCTACGCTTATTGTCATTACTTTGGTCCATGAAAATGAAGCAACAGTCTCATAGCTGTGAGATGTCTCTACCTCGAGTAGATCCCTATTCCAGCATCCAATCTGCAGGTCGCAGTCAACTTAATCCATCTAAAAAACAGTTTTAATTATGTATTTTTCCTGTTTAGAAATCTTCAATTTTTTTTCGTATTTCCTCATGAAATAATGAATTCTTTAATCTGTCAACCAAAATTTTCCTTGATTGCAATCTAACCTATTTCCTTTCTCTCTTTTTTTTTTTTTTTTTTCTCTTCAGGTCCTCCCTGAGCTCTGGTAAAACTGAATCTATTACTATTTTGATTCTACTACAGATTATTTACCTTTGCTTATGTTAGTTTTTTTGTCTTGAATGCTCTTAACCAAATGTTTCAGTTATGCTCAGTTTTGTAGTGGTGGGAGCTGAATAAATATGTGTGGTATCAATAGTTTCTTGAATTAAGTGCAAACCCTGAACTGCGTATGATCCCTAGCTCAATTTGCCTAGCATTTAAATAATGAAATCATTGAAGATCCTATGATTTTGCTATATTCAGTGATAGTCACTTTAACCAAAGAGTGTGAAATGTCTTTAACTCCAAAAAAAGAGCTCCTTTTTTTTCATGCTTTCTACATTAGAAAAAGCTCGGGAAACTACGAATTATGACTGTACGCATTTGCACACTATTGTGCTTACAAACTTTGGACTATATCTGTGAAAGGGCTCTTCTTACTGTTATTTTGGTTTTCTGCTTACTTAGTCCTTCAACTTTGGATCTTTTATCTTGTCTCTCTTTCAAATGAGTTTGTGTGTGTGTGTGTGTGTGTGTGTGTGTGTGTTCAAATTCAAACTGGAAGTAAGATTCTTATCCTTCTAGTCTTGGTTTGGACCCTAGCAGTCTTGAGTGGACCGTAATGGCCCCGATTGTTGAGATCAGTGATGGAGGAACGCTGGAAAGAGAGGGTGTAGAGAATACTGTGAGATTAAAGAGCTCTGAGAATGGAAGTGGAGAAAAGTTGATATCCTCAAGAAAGATAAACAGGAAGAACATATCACCACTATAGCCAGAGGATGTGGTGAACATATTTGTATGCTCTATGGCCCACAAATGTATTTTACTTCGATAGCATGAGAGGAATTGGCAAGGGAAGTCTCTCTTTTATGCTCTTTTTTCCTGGGAAATAATATACGATTTCTAGAATAACTGAACAACTGAAACTCAGCTTTCCTTGGTTTTCATTTTATTCCAAAAAATTGGAAATTCCTGTTTGTAGAATGAATGACAGAAAAGAAGAATAATGTCTTGAATTCTGATTTTTTTTTTTTTTCTGTACTGCTATCTTAAAAGTACTGACACAATTTTGCCTCTTCTAATGGTAAGTGAAAACTAACATTGTCCTACCTGGTAACAGCCCATACAAAGCCATGTGAGAAGAAATTAGGCTTCCTGCAAGAAAAACTTTTAACAAATCATTCAAATGCAAACTGCAGGACCAATACTGACCTCTTCAAACTATAGTTCCAAAATGCAAAGCATGATTTTGACTTTCTTAAACATAACTTGCTGGACTGAAAATATTCTAGTGTTGCATGTTGATTCTGCCCAGTTGGGAAACCGACTTATAGCAAGAATGGCCATGTGGGGCCCACTGTCCTGCCAGGAAGTGTTCTTTAACACTTTATAAAGATAGGAAAAGGATTTGTTGACAATAACTCTATTTACGCTGTCAGTGATAATTGTAGGCAGTGTCTTATAGAGATAGTTATGATTATGCTATATAAAAAGTATTAGCTATTCAGTTAATTTCTGATATTAATTTCCCATTCCTTAGAAATCAGAGAAAACTCTTAGGCAAATGTAGCAGGTATCTCAGCTTGCCCTTACGTGAAGCCATGACCATGCTAGGATATAAGAAAATCTGCATAAATCTAAAATACCAGAAGTCCATTACAAACAGTCTGTTTTTCTACTAAGAAAGAACTCATTCTATAAAAAAAGGAGAAAGTGGAAATACAGAAACTTGGAGAAGTCCAATACATTATTGTCACTGGATGATCAATTAGACCAGCCATTCTCAATCTCAGAGCAAGAAAGCTGCAACAAAAAAGTAAGTAAAATCTCAAAACGCTGTTGCTCTATAACCTTCATTAGACATTGAGTCCTCTTAGAAGTGATGATGTTGACACAGGGACAGAATGTTAGCAGTGTTGACGAGTTGCGTTATTGATATGGGTAATGATAAAATGCTGGTTTCAGTGCCTTCTATTCTCTGGATATAAAACATCAGAACCCCTGAATAGAAGTCAGAATCCTCAGTCTTGGGCTACGTAGCATTCTCAGTGTCTGGGAAGTGAAACTGCCAATGGTTTGGCATAGCTACCACTCTTAACTTAGGAGCAATTAGACACATTATCCAGTGGTCTAGATTAGGAGATAGGAAAACTGGTAGATTCCCCAATAGTAGTCAACAGCATGTTATTAGAACTCTTGTGAGACACCCACTGGATATTCATAAATTTATTTGGGAAGAACTTCTGGGGGTTGTATTGTTTGAGGAGTAAGTAGGATTACAGATCTTTTTTCTTAACCCTAGTTGTTTTTATAACTTTGTTCTTAAATTTGAAGTACTGTGCCTCAGGGAATGAGGGTTACATATTTAGAATCGGAAGAATGATTTCTCTTTTTTCTTTTCTTGAGTCATCCAAGCTCTGTGTGTCTGTGACAGACGCTAAGATGTACTGCTCAGATCTCCCTTCAAGAGGGCTTTCTACCCGGCTGTGACTAATACAGTAGCTGACAATCTCCCACAATTGGCTCTCTTAGGATCTGCCTTAGCTATTAAATAGAGGTCAAGTTCTTTGCAGTATGCCCCTGCAGCCAACAACTGAGCAAAGTAGTGTTACAAGGTGGTACGAACAGGGGCTTAACTTTGGACACACCACTCTGGAGCTCCCTGCTGGGTTGGCAGAAACCTCGTCATGTTCGTGTCATGGTTTGAACGCTCCTTCACTTTCTTTTTAAGATATTACTCTTCCAATAAACTGTTTGCACTCTTAACTCATGTTGGCATTTGCTTCCTAGAGAGTCTAACAATGAAGATGACTGAAAAAACATGTAATGGAATGTAAAACTAAAAGTCTTTCTTGAGACCTTAAGACAGTAGAGCTTGGACATACCAGGCACCTACTAGGCAGCCCTCTCCCTACTTCTGGGTGGGTGGGAGACTTTGGAGCAGTCACACATGCAGTGGAACAGCAAAAAGGATGGCTCTGTCACCCAGGCTGGAGTGCAGTGACACGTTCTCAGCTCGCCGCAACCTCTTTTTCCTGGGTTTCAGTGATTCTCCTGCCTCAGCCTCCCGAGTAGCTGGGAATACAGGCACCCACCACCACGCCCGGCTAATTTTTGTATTTTTAGTAGAGACTTGGTTTCACCATGTTGGCCAGGCTGGTCTTGAACTTCTGATCCACCAGCCTCAGCCTCCCAGAGTGTTGAGATTACAGGCGTGAGCCACTGTGCCCCACCAATTCTCTGTGGTTCTAGGCTCTGTCTTTTGGGGTATTGATTCTGTACTCTATGACAAATACAAAAAAAAAAAAAAAAGGAAAGAAATGCATAAGGACCCACTTCAAATGCTGGTACCACTTTGAGCATGGTCTTTCCCTTTACTTCAACTCAGAATTAAAACTTTTGATTTTAAGAATTATCTAACTGGTTTTAGCCACATTATTTTTGCAAGTCCAAAAATAAAATGCATTTAAATGAGTTTAAATGCACTAAACTTATTTAAATGCATTAAATATGTATTAAACTAAGAAGACTTATTAGTTTAAAACAGCCTTAGTTTAAGAAGCCTTATTAGTTTAAACTAAGAAGCCATGTTGGTTTAATATATATTTAAAGAAGCCTTATTAGTTTAATACATATTTAAAGTTAATCATTCTGCAGTGTTCTGAGAGAATCTTAAGAGTCTGGTTATAGACCACTAGTAGAAAATATAGACTGTTTTCAGATAACTTCTACAGTGAAAACTACTTCTGAGTCTGGAATATAAATCAAAAGTCTTAATTCTGAGTTGAAGTAAAGGGAAAGACCATGCTGAAAGTAGTATCAGCCTTTGAAGTGGGTCCTTATGCATTTCATCACCTGCAAACAGCAATACTTAACTCTGGAAGGGAGTTGCAAAAGAATAAAAAGAGACTAAAACACAGTTGGAAAAAAAGTTTTGTATATTTTCCTATCCTTTGATTAGGTTTTGTTGTGATTGTTTTTGTTTCTTAATGAGGACAGGCATCAGATCCTCACCTTTGTAATTAATATGTCAATTTTCAGACATGGGTTATGTCCGTCGTACTATTTACTGTTTTCTTAAATGGAGTAAGAGAGATCTTACTCCACTTAACTTCTTCTTTGTCTTTTAAAATAATGACTTGAAATATTTTCCCTGGTGTTTTTCCAGGGAAACAAAAAATTGAGGGAGAGATGAAAAGAGAAAAAAAAATTGTGGAAAATGTTTTAAGTGAACTTAATGGTTTTTTTTTTTTTTTAATGCTTTTTACTTTCCTTGCCAAGTTTAAGCCCATGACATCTTGACTAGAGACTAAGTATAAGAAAACTTCAAACAAATGGAGCCTGGTTAAAATATGGTCACATATACCTATATTATGTTTTGAGAAGGGATCTTTTCAGTGCAACAAGTAGGTATGATAAATAGGCACACAATAATACTAATGTCTTACAATTTGATGGTGTTTTACAGTTTGCCAAGGGTTTCTACTTTAACTTATTTTAATCTTTTGTGAAAGTACCCAAAAGGCTGAACTGTTGCTTTCAGATTTTTCAGAGGCTCTAGAAAATGAAGAAGACTGAAAAAAACATGTAATGGAATGTGAAAACAAAAGTCTTTCTTGAGACCTTAAGACAGTAGAGCTCAGGGATACCAGACTCTTGCCTGGCAGACCCTCTCCTCACTTCTGGGTGAGTGGGAGCCTTCAGAGCAGTCACATACACAGTGGAACAAGCACAAAGGATGGGAGTGAAGTTATAGCACTTCCCAAACTTCACTTCCTGATCTAGCCTCTCGCCCTTTACATTTATCAGGCATGATGCAATATTGTCCGCTTTGTCTCAAACTGCAGGAGACATGTGTTAAGCTCACAGACTGATCTCCTTAAGTCCCCTCTCTCACAACATGGGGTTAGGAGGAAACTTCCCTGACTCTTCCTTTTTGGGACAGCTCTATTTAAAGACTATTCTTCAAAAGTCCCATTCAAAAATCATCTTCTGCATGCTAATCCTTGATTCTTTCTTTGCCCTTGTGGGTAAGTACATTTTAAGAATTATCTAACCGGTTTTAGCCACATTATTTTTGCAAGTCCTGCAGGGTATTCTACCTCAGTTTGATATATGCTATCTGTCAGTCTCAGCCAAAACTTCTGTTTTGATAGCTTATTTCAAATAAATGTTTGAAAATCTAGTGGCACCCATGCACTGCTTACACAGAGAAGTAAATGCCATAAGATCTGGTTCTTTATCAAAATCGATGGTCCCCACTTCAAAATTCATCCTTGATATTAAATACATGGCTTCACATCTCAGAAGATCATCACCCAACATTTTTGAGCATGGACTTTGTATAAGCCAATATAAAATTCTACATTCACTTCTGATCTTCTAGATGCTAAACCCAGACAAAACAAAAGTATTTAAAATAATTTCAAATGTTTGAAAAAAATTGAAAAGTCACATGTAACAGTCATTTAAAAATGGGATAAAATTTATAGCAATACGTGAGGTCTTTTAATACTTTTTTAAAGACAAAGGCCTTTAGCTGTTCCTTTGTCTTTTGGGCATACAGCTAGATTTTATTTTTCCAGCCCCATTTGCAGATATGTATGACTGTGTACCTAGTTCTAACCAATAGAATACGTGTCCCTTCTGAGACAAGGTATTTAGGGAGACTGTGCCTTTTTCACACTCTTTTCCCAATTATTCTCTGAATGCCTTACTACCATGCCCCAGACATTCTGATTTAATTCATATGGGTGTAATCTTGATACGAAAAAACTTAAAACCTCTCAAGTAATTGTAATTGCAAAGCTTGCGAATGACTGTCTTAGGGGATACCAGAGCCACCAGCTGGGGGAGTCACATGGAGGAAAGCCACATCAAGTAACATGGAGGAAACCCAGCTGTTCATCAGGAACATAAACCTTGGTCTACAATATAAAGAAGACTTTTGAGGTCTCTGAGAGAGTATTGTACTGATTAATACACTTAATAAATCAGCAAAAGGCTCAAGAGGAAAATCATAATGCTAAAGATTACAGGTAGGTAAATGATATGCAGTTGCTTGTATTGCTTTTGCTTCTGAAAACCTTTATATTAACATATAATATGAGAAATAAAGACATTTCTAACATTTAATTAGTAAGTCTATTCGCAGTAATGTGTCAACAAATAATTCAACACAAAGAAGTAGATGAATATAAGATATCTCTATATAATCTTATGCAAAATAGGGGAAAAAAGTAAACAATTTAAATGGTCACCTGTTGGCTGTCTTCCTATTGATCTTAGAATAAAATCCAAGATCTTTATTAAGGCCCTCACTGTTCTGTCTCATATCACCTCACTTTTCCTTGCACTAACTATATTTCAACTACAGGCCTTCTGCTGGTGCCTCAAAGGTACCTCCTTCCTCTGCGGGGTCTTTGCATATGTTCTTTTGGTTTAGAACATGAGTATCTTCCCAAAACCTTCTTAGCCTTCACCTGGCTTACTCCTTCTCATCTTCCAAGTTGCAGCTTCAATGTCATTTCTATAGGGAAACTTCACTGACTAGATCTAGTTTTGCAATAATACAATCTCATCCCATTCTGTACTTTCCTTTTTTAGTACTTACCATGATTTTAATTTTAAAGGTCTTTGGTATTATTTATTTAATGGTTTTCTCCCTTGTTAGACTTAAGGCTCTAGAAAGAAAAGAGGTATGTCTAAGTTGCTTCATGCTATTTTCTTCTACCACATATGAGTCACATGGTGGGCACTCAGTAAATATTTGTGAAAAGAATACATTAACCCAAGTCTTCAGACTGTTTGTTTCAAGAAACAAATGATTTCTCAGGTTTGTGGCTGATAGAACCAAGAATATAAACCTGTTGATTTTCACTACTTTATTTTCATCAAGATCGAATGAACTGTACTTTCTGTGGCTTAAGACCGATGTCTGTTTCCCCAAATGAATCATTACAGAAGGAAATGCACTGTTTAAATGGTTTATGTTTGCAATAGAATAAAAAAATTGTTATTACATGACCAAACTACTGTAATCTCTAGTGCTTATCTAAGCGTATTAAATGCCCTCAGGATCTGGTTCCCAGATTGGTCTCTGTGATCTGCTATTCCAGGAACAACATCATGTTTTTCTTTTGTTTTTCTGACTTTAACCTTATGTCCTTTTATAGCATTTCCTAAGGAAGTTCATCTGTATTCACATCCTCAATAGAAATTTTGAATATTAAGTATTAAAGGCATGTATATGAGTTGGTACTTCCAAAATTATAAGATACATAATAATAGAGATATACATCTTAATTATGCTTTTTGTTTTGTACAAGTGAGTATCTTTGATTCCCACAAACTGTCGTCTTTGGGCTAAACTGCTCTCTAGTTTCTATTGCTTGACTCATGTTAATGACAGCATGATTTAGAACAAAGTTCGTTGCTTCAAAAACAATTTGTCTGTCTCAGAATCCTGTTGGGCTCACATCTACAAGTGTCCTCACTGATACCTCTCCAGAAACACAGCTCATTACTCTTAACCTGGATAGTTCTCTTCACCTGAATCTCTGCTCTCTTTCTAAAGAGTTATGGAAGGAACACTACCAAGTTTTCCATGAAAGTTGCTATGGGACAGTGGGAGCTGAGGTGTAGGCTTGCTTGATTTGAGCCTGCTGGCTTTTTCTCCTTTGTCCTCTGGGTAATCTATGCTTTGCACTTGGGAGAAGAGAAGGAAGGCGTAGCAGCCACTAAGACTGCTGCCTCTAGGCTGTCTTTTTTTGGTGAGGATTCTGCTGCTGTAACTGGAGCCTATGCTAAGTGGGGGAAACACTGCAAAAGCCATATCAAATGTGGAAATGTGGTGCTACTACTGCAGTTACAGGAAGAAAGGGTTTTAGCACTAGTTTAATACCTAGTATGTGTGGCAGACACTGCTAGATCCAGAGTTAGGTGACACAGACAATGAGATATCTAGGAAGAGTGTTGAAACAGGACGGAATTCTTCAGAAAGGAAAAGTAGAAAAGGATTACTTAGGCAGTTGGATGAGACAAAGTAAGGACATTGAAGAGGTTAGAGCGGGGCTGTGCCGGGGCTGTAAGTGGTAGAGTTTGGTTAGAATATAAGGAATCAGTGAAGATGGGCAAGCTTTGTGAAGACTAAATGACAGAGTGACAACATCAGTGAGTCATGGGAGGTTTCTGCGTGTGGTAAAGCTGTCATTGGAGATGTATTCTGGGAAGATTAACATGATATGTATGTGTAAAATGCTTCAGGTGGGAGAGGTCAATTAGAAGATTGATGCAATAATTAATGATTGATATAATAACTAATAACTAACCGATACACTAACTAATGATACAATAACATTACTAATACAGTAACTAATCTAAAGGAGAAAAGAGACAGAAAGGAAAAGAGGACATGGAGCCAGTCATTGCTGAGTGTATCATAAATGATTGAATATTTGTATAAGAAGGGAAGGGGACAGAGGAAGAGACAGTGAGTGATGAATTCAAGACTAACTCCAAGCAAGGCCTTAAGTCAGAGGTACCAGTGCAATACATAGGAAAGTTGGAGGTGGAGTTAGTTTAGGAGCAGAGAACGAGAAGAAATGCACTATGAGTAGTTTAAATTTCTATTATGTGTCCAAGGCGCTCTAATATTATGAATTTTATTTAAGAAAAAAGTTTAGATTTTACTGAAGTCCTAATGATATGTAGAAATTTTTCTTGACCAATATCAATATTCTAGGTTTTTCCTACTGCCCTTCAAAATAATGTCTAACCCTCACTGTATTTGTGAAGCAGACATATTCTAATTATCTGTCTATTTATCTTCACTCCATAATGTTCTCTATGCTCCTTGCTCCTGGAAGGCAGCAGGAAAAATTCTGACCATGTCTCCAGTGCCAGAAGATAAATTAGAAGATAAACTAATTTATCTTCTTGTTAGTTTATTCACCACTGTCACAAGGATTATTTAAAAACTTAGCTTATAGAGTAGAAGTGAGGTTGGATAAGATGGTTTGCCTACCTAGTGCTAGGCCCATGGTAATTGCTCAAATTACCTGTCATTATTCTTACTTTTCGTGAATAAAGTAGTATTACTCCTTGTGACTTCCAAGTAAAATCATAAAGATAGGATGGTTTTTTACTCTTCTTTTCTGGCTCCTTCTCCAACCAAGTTATCCATATAATTGTGTCATTTCCCAACTCTGTCAATTTTCACCTAAGCGATGAGGATGATTGCTTCCGCTTTCTTCTTCACAGAGTCTGGACAAAGAAAGAGCTGAAACAATCTGCTGAAGGAGGAGAGGCACTGACTACTTGTGTGATGGAAAGTTTGATTTTGACTGTTTAAATGGCGATGTCACCAGTGCACAGCTAACTCAGTAAGGAAACAAAGATCAAGTGTAAATTATATTTTCCTTGGCCCAAGAACTGTGTTTGGCATAATGATTCTCCACTATTGCCTGTATTTAAAAGTATTTCTGGGAGTTATTGTGGTAAAGAATCAGTTACGAGACCATTATACCACCATGTTTCTAAACTGTGATATGTGCCTTTGATATTTGATGCAACAGAGTAATCATGAAGTATACTCCTGGTGCACTGATTTTACTTGAAAATATAAGAAGATATACCTCTTTCCATTAAAGTCAACTTGGATGTATAATTTAGTAATTAAATAAATATTTATTGCATTCAGGCAGAATGTCAGATGTTACAAAATTCTGATTTAGAAAATGGACATGGCTCTTTATCGGTGGTAGTGGTGGGGTTATAGGATAAAGGGCAAAATTTGTGTCTACTTTTAAGTTGAAACACAGGATGATAAGAAACATTGATCTTGAGATGGGTTTCTTTGGATTAAACCATCAGGCTCATAAAGATATACATTTGTTCTCAAATGTTGAGGGTAGCTCTGTGGAACAGCTTTGGAGAAACATATGTAAAGCTGGAGAAGCATGAGAGAAATATGTTCTGAAGTTTCGTTGAGCAGATGTAGCATTTTTGAGGTTCCTACTCTGCCTGTGAGCTGCCCTGGCTGTTAGAGGTTGGCTGTCTTTAACAAATAGGTAGTGTCTTCACTGAAACTAGTGATTAGCTCCTGGCCCAGAGAATACTCTTTGCCTGTGACCTTTGAACACTGGCAGAGCAAGAATAACTTTCTCCCTCTTTTTTTCTTCACATCTGGTAATCTCTCTTTTTTTTTTCCTTTTTACTTGACATGTAATGATTATAGGTATTTCTGGGATACTGAATGATACTTTGATACATGTATATAAGGTATAATGATGAAATTGGGGGTAATTAGCATATCTATCACCTCAAATGTTTATCATTTCTTGGTATAGGGAACTTTCAAAATCTATCTTATTGAAAATATAAAAGAAAATTAACTATGTCAAACGACATTCATTCTACAGTGCTATCAAACACTAGAACTTATTCCTCCTTTATAGCTGTAACTTTGTATCTTCTAACCAACCTTTCCTTATTTCTCCCCCAAACTACCCTTCCCAACCTCTGGTAACCATAATTCTTCCTCCATTTCTATAATTGCAACTTGTTTTTAGCTCTTACATGTGAGTGAGAACAGTATTTATCTTTCTATGCCTGACTTATTTCATTTCACGTAAGGTCCTCCAGGTCCAACCATGTTGCTGCAAATGAACAGATTCATTCTTTTTATGGCCGAATAGTATTCCATTTTCTTCATGAACCAAATGTTCTTTATTTATTCATCTGTTGATAGGCATTCAGGTTGCTTCCATATCATGGCTATTGTGAATAGTATTATAACAATAAACATGGGAGTGCAGATATCTCTTCAATATACTAATTTTCTTTCTTTTGCTTAAATACCCAGTAGTGGGATTGCTAAGCCATAACTAAACTAGTGCTAGTTTTAGTTTTTTTGCAAAACTTCTGTAATTTTTTTATTATTATACTTTAAGTTCTAGGGTACATGTGCACAATGTGCAGGTTTGTTATATAGGTATACATGTACCATGTTGGTTTGCTGCACCCATCAACACGTCATTTACATTAGGTATTTCTCCCAATGCTATCCCTCCCTGAGACCCCCACCCCCTAACAGGTGCCAGTGTGTGATATTCTCCTCCCTGTGTCCATGTGTTCTCATTGTTCAACTCCCACTTGTGAGTCAGAACATGCAATGTTTAATTTTCTGTCCTTGTGATAGTTTGGTAAGAATGATGGTTCCCAGCTTCAACCATGTCCCTGCAAAGGACATGAACTCATCCTTTTTTATGGCTGCATAGTATTCCACGGTGTATATGTGCCACATTTTCTTTAACCAGTCTATTATTGATGGACATTTGGGTTGGATCCAAATCTTTGCTATTGCGAATAGTGGCACAACAAACATATGTGTGCATGTGTCTTTATAGCAGCGTGATTTATAATCCTTTGGGTATATACCCAGTAATGGGATTGCTGGGTCAAATGGTATTTCTAGTTATACATCCTTGAGGAATCACCACACTGTCCCACCCAATGTTAGTTCAACCACTGTTCCACAATGGTTGAACTAATTTACACTCCCACCAACAGTGTAAAAGTGTTCCTATTTCTGCACATCCTCTCCAGCATCTGTTGTTTCCTGACTTTTTAATGATCATCATTCTAACTGGTGTGAGATGGTATCTCATTGTGGTTTTGATTTGCATTTCTCTGATGATCAGTGATGATGAGCATTTTTTCATATGTCTGCTGCCCACATAAATGTCTTATTTTGAGAAGTATCTGTTCATATCCTTTGTCCACTTTTTGATGGAGTTGTTTTTTTCTCATAAATTTGTTTAAGTTCTTTATAGATTCTGGATATTAGTCCTTTGTCGGTCGGATAGATTGCAAAATTTTTCTCCCATTCTGTAGGTTGCCTGCTCACTCTGATGATAGTTTCTTTTGCTGTGCAGAAGCTCTTTAGTTTAATTAGGTACCATTTGTCAATTTTGGCTTTTGTTGCCATTGCTTTTGGTGTTTTAGTCATGAAGTCTTTGCCCATGCCTGTGTCCTAAATGGTATTGCCTAGGTTTTCTTCTATGGTTTTTAAGGTTTTAGGTCTTGCCTTTAAGTCTTTCATCAGTCTTGAGTTAATTTTTGTGTAAGGTGTAAGGAAGGGATCCAGTTTCAGCTTTCTACAAATGGCTAGCCCATTTTCCCAGCAGCACCATTTATTAAATAGGGAATCCTTTCCACATTGCTTGTTTTTGTCAGGTTTGTCAAAGTTCAGATGGTTGTAGATGTGTGGTGTTATTTCTGAGGCCTCTGTTCTGTTTCATTGGTCTACATATCTGTTTTGGTACCAGTGCCATGCTGTTTTCATTACTGTAGCCTTGTAGTATAGTCTGAATTCAGGTAGTCTGATACCTCCAGCTTTGTTCTTTTGCTTGGGGTTTTCTTGGCAATGCAGGCTCTTTTTTCGTTCCACATGAAATTTAAAGTAATTTTTTTCCAATTATGTGAAGAAAGTCAGTGGTAGCTTGAAGGGGACAGCATTGATTCTATAAATTACTTTAGGCAGTATGGCCATTTCCTCGATATTGATTCTTGGTGAAAGAGTGCATCCTTGTCTTGTGCCGGTTTTCAAAGGGAATGCTTCCAGTTTTTGCCCATTCAGTATGATATTGGCTGTGGGTTTGTCATAAATAGCTTTTATTATTTGGAGATACATTCTATCATGATCTCATATCCATGAGCATGGAATGTTCATCCATTTGTTTGTGTCCTTTTATTTCGTTGAGCATTGGTTCATAGTTCTCCTCGAAGAGGTCCTTCACATCCCTTGTAAGTTGGATTCCTAGGCATTTTATTCTCTTTGTAGTAATTGTGAATGGGAGTTTACCCATGATTTGGCTGTCTGTCTGATCTTGGTGTATAGGAATCCTTGTGAGTTTTGCACATTGATTTTGTATCCTGAGACTTTGCTGAAGTTGCTTATCAGCTTAAGGAGATTTTGGGCTGAGATGATGGGGTTTTCTATACAATCATGTCATCTGCAAAAAGGGACAGTTTTGACTTCCTCTTTTCCTAATTGAATACCCTTTATTTCTTTGTCCTGCCCGATTGCCCTGGCCAGAACTTCCAACACTATGTTGAATAGGAGTGGTGAAAGAGGGCATCCTTGTCTTGTGCTGGTTTTCAAAGGGAATGCTTCCAGTTTTTGACCATTCAGTATGATATTGGCGTTTGTCTCCTTTACAAAACTTCTTGAACCACTGCTGTACTGTACGTTCATTAGAAGTTCTTGCACCAAATGCGTTGTTAATGTTGTGAGTTGTCTCTGCTGCTTTACAGCCCATTTTGAACTCGAATAAGAAAATTGCTCAAATTTGCTTTTTTCCAAACATCATTTCCATAGTCTAAACATAAAATAAACAGTAAGTAATAAATCATGAGATAAAAATGATGTATAACATAACCACATTTATTTAAGAACGTATTCCAATATCAGATGGCAAATTCCAACAATGTAAAAACTGCAATTACTTTTGTACCAACCTAAGAGAGAGAGAGAGGGAAAAACCCTAGGACAAAGATGCTGGGCAGATAGTATTTACCAAAATGCCTATAGGACATCCATTTAGAGAAGTCAACCTTGAGAGAAGAAAAACTAAGGGAAATATTATTTGTTGAATACCTTTTGTATGGCAAACATTTTATGTGGTACAGAGTTCATTAAGTCATCTCAACAATCCTCTTAGGAGAAACAACATTATCATACCCATTTTCAGCTGGAGAAATTGAGTCTTTGAGAGCAGGGGGTGACAAAATTTTCAGGAAAGTCTATATTTTTTACCATTTTTATTAGCTAAAGCCACAGGGGTGAATAAGTTCTCTTCTAGCAAATGTATAAGGTGGTTTTCTTTTAAAAGAGAGGCACAGTGGCTCACACCTGTAATCCCAACACTTTGGGGGACCGAGGCGGGTGGATCATTTGAGGTCAGGAGTTCGAGACCAGCCTGGCCAACATGGTGAAACCGCGTCTCTACTAAAAATACAGAGCAAGACTCCGTCTCAAAAAAAAAAAAAAAAAAAAAAAAAAAAAAAAAAGTTAGCTAGGCGTGGTGGCGTGCACCTGTAATCGCAGCTACTTGGGAGGTTGAGGCAGGAGAATTGCTTGAGCTTGGGAGGCAGAGATTGCAGTGAGCTGAGATCATGCCTCGGCACTCCAGTCTGAGTGACAGAGTGAGACCCTGTCTCAAAAAAAGGAAAAAAAGAGTGTAGAATGGAACCAACATTTAGGAATAAGTACTGAAAGATGAGTCACTGAAAGAAATTGAAAAGAGGCAAACTATGACAAGAGAAGAAAAATTGATGTGTTCAAACTAAAGGAAGCAAAGCTTTTAAAAAGGAAGAGTTAACCAAGAGTATCAAAGTGATAGAGAGAAGCCAGGCCAAAAGACGCTGCAGCATTTGGCAATTAAGGAACTATTTAGTATAGTTACGCTTCCATAATAATCTAGTTCCCTGTCCTGCTGTGACTGTGACAATTTAGGCACTCACCATCTCTCACCTGGACTACTGTACACGCTTTCTGTTTTGTATCCTTGTCTCCATTCTTATCTCCACCAATTCATCTTCCACATTGAATGAAAAGTGATCTTTTAAAGGCAGGGAACTGATCATAGCAGCTCACACTTGCTTAGAAAACCTGAGAAGAAATTCCACATTGTTAGCTTGAAATATATGCCCATCACAATCTTCTAGCAATCTTTCTATTAATAGCTCACTCTAGCAATCTTTCTATTAATAGCTCACTCTATCTTTGTTTATGCCACATTAAACTACTCAAAGTTCTCTAAGCATGCAAGATTCTTTCAGCTTCTGTGCTTTGGCACATGCTCTTCTTCCTGCTAGAGAGACTTGTTGAGCTTCCTTCCCCAACACTGGCTGGTGATGAAAAGATTCTATATCTTGATTATGGTGGTAGTTACATGACAGTATACATTTGCCAAAACTTAAAAAACTGCTACCCTAAAAATATTAGATTTTATTGCATACAAATTTTACCTAAACAAACCTTAGCTAAATAAATGTTTTAAAATGATATATGGATAATCTCCAAATACATAGCAATTAAAACAAACATTTCTAAATAACCAATGAGCCAAAGAAAAAATTTCAAATGAAAGTGGTAAATATAAAGTCAATGAAACAAAAAGTATTTTTAAAGCTAAATAAAATGGTTAAATCTTTAGCTAAACTGATCAATAAAAAAGATTGAAGCTATAACTTAGCAATATTAGGAATGAAAGAAGGGATATCAATAAAAATTCTATATACATCAAAAGGATACTAAAGAAATAGTATGAACAACTTTATGCCATGGCATTCAATAAATTAGAATAAATGTACAAATTCCTTAAAAGTCACAGGTTATCTAAACTGACAGAAGAAGAAATAGAAAATCTGAGTACCGTCATGTCTAGTAAAGACATTAATAGCCATTTTACAAGGAAAATTCCAAGCTCACATGATCTCAACTTTTAATTCTACCAAAAATTTAAGGAAAAAATAATAATTAAACAAAATTATTTCAGAAAACAGATGAGGAGGGAATACCTCCAGATTTATTTTATGAGACTAGCAGAATCCTAATATCAAAATTGAATGAAGACATTGCTGATAAACAAACAAAAAACAAGCCCTAAACCACAAAAAAGAAAGGAAAGGAGAGGAGAGGAGAGGAGAGGAGAGGAGAGGAGACCTTCATGAAGATAGATGAAGAAATTATAAATAAGATATAAGTAAATTGAATTCAGGAATATATAGATGGTATCATGACCAGGGAAAACTTATCCCTGGAATTCAAGGTTGATTTAATACTCAACAATCAAACAATTCATTTTGGCCTATTAGAATAAAGGAGAAAGAGCTTATGATCATCACAATATATGCAGAAAAATGTTTGATAAAATTTTAATAAAATTCAACAACAATTCATAATAAACTCAGCAAACTATGAATAATGGGAAATGTCCCTGATATGACAAAAGTAATCTATAAAAATCCTAACCATAATATCATATTTAATAGTGAAAGACTGAATCCTTTTACCTCTCATACTGAGACCAAGCCAATGATGTCCACTCTCATTATTCGTATTCAACATCATACTGGAGGTGATACCTAGTGTAATAAGACAAGAAACAAATACTGATGGAAAAAAGCAAAGCTGTCTTTATTTGTAGATGATACCATCATGAACACAGAAAATCTTAAGGAATCTACAACAGTACTAGAATTTATAAGTTAAGTTAGCAATGTTGCAGGATACAAAGATATTTCCATACTAATAATGAACAATTGGAAAATTATATTTAAAAATACCATTTATAGTACCATCGAAATCACAAAATATTTTGAGATAGATTTAGTGAGCTATGGTATATACAGGATATATACACTGAACACAGTTCAAAACATAGCTGAGAGATAAAGGAAGACCTAGCTGAATAGAGTGACATGTTGTATTCATGGATTGGAAGACTCATGGTTGTTAAGATGTAAATCTCCCTAAATTGATCTACAGATTCAACACAATCATAATCAAAATATTAGTGGAATTTTGTAGAAATTGACAAGCCAATTAATTTCAAAATTTATATGGAAATGAAAGGTGCATTGAATAACTCAAGTAATCTTGAAAATGAAGAATAAATTTGGAGAACTTATTCTACATTATTTCAAAATTTACTAAAAATCTACAGTATAAAGCAGAATGGTATAGGCAAAAGAATAGCCATGGATAAATGGTATAGAATAGAAAGTTCAAGAGATTTACATGTACGGTCAAGTTATTTTCAACAAAGATGCCGAGGTAATTCAATGGGGGAACAGATTGCTTTTTTAAAAATGAATTTTGTCCACACATTAAAAAAAGAGAAAATGAGCCTCAATGCTTACCTTATACCTTACACAGAAGTAAACCAAAACTAGAACACAGAACCAACACAAAAGCTGTGACCATATAGTTCCTAAAAACAAATTTAGGAGAATATATTTATGATTTTAGGCTAGACAAAAATTTCTCAGGCAGGAAAGTCAATGCATTATACTATTAAATAAACAAATAAACATTGCTAATTTGAATTGATCAAAATTAAAATATTCCTTAAAAACACCATTAAGGAAATGAAAGAGCAAGCCACCAATGGGCAACAAATGTTTTCAATACATATAGCTGTCAAATAACATATGCATAGTACATTTTTTTAAAAGCAATAGAAAGAATGAATAAGACCTAGTATTTGATAGCACAATGGGATGACTGTAGTCAATAATAGTTTAATTGTATATTTACAAATGACTAAGAATATAGTTGTTTTGTTTGTCACACAAAGGATCAATGCTTAAGGGGATGGATTTTCCATGATGTGATTAGTATGCATTGTATGCTCATATAAAAACATCTCATGTACCCCATAAAGATATACACCTACTATGTACTCACAAATATTAAAAATTAAAATTAAATATATAGATATATTTAAAAAGTTACAATTCAATAATAAAACGATAACCCAGTTAAAACAAGATGAGCAAAAGTGTGAACAGATGCTTTACAGAAGAAGTACATTAGTTTTCTATTGCTATGTAACATACTGCCACAAACTTAAGTGACTTCTAACAATGCCCATTTATTGTCTCATAGTCCTCTTGGTCCAGGTGGGCTTGATGGCGTGTTTTGCTTAGAGTCTCTCCAGCAAAAATCAAGGTGTTGACCAGGCTGGGATCTTATTAGGAGGGTCCAATTTTTATCTGGAGAATTCACTTTTAGGTTCATTCAGGTTGTTGGAAGAATTTCACTTCTCATGGCTGTAAGGAATGAAGTCCTCATTTCATTGCTACTTGTTGACTGGGGACTATGTGCAGGTCTTGAGGCCACCCTTAGATCCTTGACCCATGGCCCTCTTCATCTAAGGAACAGAGAACCTCCCTCACATCAAATACTTGTAATTCTTCAGCTCTGTCTGAATTTCTCTTCTACCACCAGCCTGAGAAAACTCTGATTTTAAAAGGGTTTATGTGATTAAATTAAGCCTGGATAATCTGCCTACTTTTTTCTTTTTTCAGCTTTATCAAAGTATAACTGACAAATAAAATTTTATATATTTAAACTGTACGACATGGTGATTCAATATACATTGCAAAATGATTATCACACTCAAGTTAATTAATGCATGGATCACCTCACATAACTGCTTTTTTAAAATGTGAGAACACTTAGTCTATACTTTCAGCAAATTTCAAGTATACAATGCAGTATTATTAGCTCTAGTTATATTGTACATTAGATACTCAGAATATTAGATACTCAGAACATACTCATCTTATAACTGCACGTTTGTACCATCTGGCCAACTTCTCCCCACCTACCCTGCTCCCTAACCCTTGGCAACCACCATTCTACTTCCACTTTCTATGAGTTTGAACTTTTCTTGTTCTTTTTAGATTCCACACAAAAGTTTCTTTCTCTGACTGGATTATTTTACTTAGCATCATGCCATCCAGATCCACCCATGTTGTTGTCATGAACGGCAAGATTTTCTTCCTTTTTATGTCTGAATAATATTTCATTCTATATGTATATGAAATGTATGTATATACATATATAATGTATATAATATATGTTTATGTTTTATTTATCCATTTATTCATCAATAGATTGTTTCCATAGCTTGATCATTGTGAATAATATCATAAAGAACATGGGAGTACAGATATGTTATCCTTGAGTGTTCCCTTTTCCCTACATCCTTATCAATACTGACCTTATCATTTTGATAATAGCCACCCTAACGGATGTGAGGTGATATTTCATGGAGGTTTTCATTTGCATTTTCTGATGATTAGTAATGTTCACCACATTTTCATGTACCTATTGGCCATGTGTATGCCTTCTTTGGCAAAATGTCTATTCTAGTCCTTGGATTAATTGTGTTTTTTTAAATGATATTGAGCTGTATGAGTTCCTTATACATTTTAGATATTAACCCCTTATCATATATATGGTTTGCAAATATTTTCTCCTATTCTGTAGTTTGCCTTTTCATTTTGTTGTTTCCTTTTTTCTGTGCAGAAGCTTTTTAGTTTCATGTGGTCCCATTTGTTTATTTTTGGTTTAGTTGCCCGTGCTTTTGATGTTAAATCTAAGGAATCATCACCGAGATCAATGTCAAGAAGATTTTCCCTTATAGTTTTTTTGAAGATTTTTATAGGTTCAGATATGACATTTAGTTTTTAATAAATTTGTGTTTATTTTTATGTATGATGTATGATAGGAGTCTAATGTCATTCTTTTTGTTTGTGAATATCCAGTTTCTCAATACCATTTGTTGAAATGACTATTCTTTCCTCATTATGTGATACTGACACCTTTGTTGAAGATCAGTTGACTATATATGTGTGGGTTTGTTTCTGGGTTCTCTCTTCTGTTTCACTGGTCTTTGTGTCTGTCTTTATGCCAGTGCCTTACTGTTTTGATTACTGTAGCTTTGCAATATATTTTGAAATCAAGACTTGTGATGTCTCCAGCTTTGTTCTTGTTTCTCAATATTGCATTGGCTATTTAGGGTCTTATTGTGATTCCCCATGAATTTTAGGATTTTTTTCCATTTCTGTGAAAAAATGCCATTGGAATTTTAATCAGGATTACATTGAATCTGTAGTTTGCTTTGGGTAGTATGTACATTTTAACAGTATTTATTCCTCCAATCCATGAACACAGGATGACTTTTTGTTTATATGTATCTTCAATTCTTCTTGCTTTTAAAAATTGATACATAATAATAGTCATATTTTGGGGGTACATGTGACATTTTGATACATGCACACAATATGTAGTATTCAAATGTGATTAGGATAATCTATCACCTCAAATATTTGCCATTTCTCTGTGTTGGGAATATTTAAAATCTTATCTTTTATTTATTTTGAAATACACAATAAATTATAGTTAACTATGGTCACTCTACTGTGCTATTGAACACTAGAACTCATTCTATCTAACTGTATTTTTGTGGTCATTAACCAACCTCTCTTAATTCTCCCCTGGCAACTCCCACCTGCTTCCCAGCCTCTGGCTACCATTATTTTATTTTCTGTCTACATGAGATCAACTTTTTTAGTTTCCATATATGAATGAGAACATACTATATTTCTCTTTCTGTGCCTGGCTTATTGTAGCTAACATATTAATCTTCATTTCCATCTATGTTGCTGCAAATGTATGTTTTCAGTTTCTTTCATCAATGTCTTACAGTTTTCATTTCAAATCTTTTGGTTCTTAGTTAAATTTATTCCTGAGTATTTTATTGTTTTTTAATGTTACCGAAATTGGGTTGCTTTCATCATTCCTCTTTTAGGTTGTTGTTAGGGCATTGGCCACGACTGATTTTTGTATGTTGATTTTATATCCTGCAACTTTATGAACTTGTTTATTTGTTTTAACAGGTTTTTTGGTGCAACTTTTAGAGTTTTCCACATAAAAGTTCATGTCATCTGTAAATTATACTGCTTCATTTCCAATTTGAATGTTTTTAAAATTTCTTTTTCTTGCCTAATTATTCTGGCTAAGACTTTTAGTAGTATGCTGAATAGAGTGATGAGAGTGGTCACCCTTGTCTTCTTCCTGACTTTAAAGGAAGTGCTTTCCAGCTTTTCATGATGAATACGATATTAGCCATGGACTGGCCACATATGACATTTACTATGTTGAGGGATATTCCTTTTAAATATCAAATTTATTTAGAATTTTTATTATAAAATATATTGAATATTTTGAAAACATTTTGTATCTATTGAAATGATTATATGATTTTTGCCCTTCATTCTGTTAATATGGTTTATCACATTTATTGCATATGTTGAATCATCCCTGGGATAAATCACACTTGATCATGGTGTATGATCCTTTTAATGTGCTGTTGGATTTGGTTTGCTACTATTTTGTTGAGAATTTTACATCTATGTTCAGCAGGAATATTGGCTGGTATTTTCTTTACTTGTGTTGTCTTGTCTGGCTTTAGTATCATGGAAATTCTAGCCTCATAAAATAAGTTTGGAAGTGTTCCATTCTCTTCAATTTTTTGGAAGCATTTGAGAATAATTAGTATTAATTTTTCTTTAAATGTTTGGCAGAATTCCTTTGTGAAACCATCTGGTACTGACTTTCCGTTGTTGGGAGATTTTTGATTACTGATTCAATCTCCTGACTAATTTTAGGCCTCCTCAGATTTTCTATTTCTTCATGATTCAATTTTGGTAGGGTTTGTGTTTCTAGGAATTTATCCTTCTTTTGGGGGTTATCTAATTTATTGACATGTAATTTTTCATAGTAATCTGTTATGATCCTTTGTATTTCTTTCACATCAGCTATAATGTCTTCTCTTTCATTTTTGAGTCTTCTCTCTTTTTTCTTAGTATAGCTAAGGATTTTAAATTTTGTTTATCTTTTCAAAAAATCAGCTCTTCATTTTATTGGTCTTTTGTTTTTCTTGTCTCTATTTTATGTATTTCAACTCTGAGCATTGTTATTTTCTCCCTTCTACTAATTGTGGGCTTAGTTTTTTCTTTTTCTAGTTCATTGAGGTGTAACATTAGGGCTTTTTTATTTGAGATCTTTCATTTTTCTTAATGTAGGCATTTATTGTTATCAAATTCCCCCTGTACTGGTTTTGCTGCATCCCATAAGTTTTGGGAGGCTGTGTTTCCATTTCCACAGGTCTCAAGATTTAAAAGTATTTCTCTTTGGATTTCTTCTTTCATACATCAATTGTTCGGGAGTATGTTCTTTAGTTTCCACATATTTGTGACTTTTTCAAGATTCCTCCTGTTATTCATTTCTAATTTTATACCATGGTGGTTGGAAAAGATAGTTGGTATGATTTCAATCTTCTTAAACATATAAAGCATGTTTTGTGACCTAACATATAATCCATCCTAGGGAATATTCTGTGTGCACTTGAGAAGAATTTGTATTCTATTATTGTTGGATGGAGTGTTCTGTACATGCGTGTTAGATCCGTTTGGACTAATATGTCAATTCCAGTGTTTATTGATTTTCTGTCTGAATTATCTATCTATTGCTGAAAGTGGGGTGTTAAAATTCCTTATGGTTGTTACATTGCTGTTTATTTCTTCTTTTAGTTGGGTTAATATGTGCTTAATATACTTACATATTCTAATGTTGGAAACCTATATATTTACAGTTGTTATGTGACCCCCTTATTGTAACATAATTATATTTTTTCTCATTTCATTTTTGAGGTAAAGTCTATTTTGTGCGATTAAAGTATAACTACCCATCCCTGCCCTATTTTAGTTTTCGTTTACGTGCAATATATTTTTCATCCCTTCGTTTTCAGCCTGTATGTGTCCTGAAAACTGAAGTATTTCACAGGCAGCAAATAGTCGGGCCCTTTAAAACATCTGTTTAGCCATTGATTGAAGTGTGTATCAAAGAATTTAATCAATTTACATGTAAACTAATTATTGCTATATGAAAACTTAACTATTGTCAACTCATTGCTTTCTGTTTTATAGTTTTTTTTTTTTAATTTTTCTTGATGTCTTTCTTTGAGATTTGATAGTTTTCTGTAGTGGTATGCTCTTTTTTTTCCTCTTTATCTTTTGTGAGTCTACTATAGGTTTTTGCTTGGTAGTTACCATGAGGCTTACATAAAACATCTTGTAGTTATAACAGTCTATTTTAAGCTGACAACAACCTAAGTGCAATTGCTTAGAAAAACCTCTACCTTTTTACTCTCACAACAATTTGTGTTTTGATATCATAATATATTTTATATTGTATACTCAGTAAATTTTTAACATTTAATTATTTTTAAATATTTTTGTCTTTTAACCTTTATACTAGAGTTAAGTGATTTACACACCACCATTAGAGTATTAGAGTATTCTAAATTCCATTATATGCTTTCCTTTACTAGTGAGTTTTAGATATTCATATATTTTCATGTTACTAATTAGTCTCTTTTCATTTCAGCTTGAGGAATTTCCTTTAGCATTTATTTTAAAGCATGTCTGGTGATGATGAACTCCCTTAGCTTTACTTTGTCTGGAAAGTCTTTCTCTCTCCTTCATTTTGAAGATCAGCTTTTCTAGGTAAAGTATTTTTGGTTGCCAGTTTTGTAAATTTCAGCACTTTGAATATATTATTCTGCTCTCTCCTGGCCTGCAAGGTTTCCAGTGAGAAATCTGTTGATAGTGTTATGGAAGTTCCTTGTATGAGATAAGCTTTCTTTTTTTCTCTTGGAGTTTTCAAAATTCTTACTATTTGATTTTTTTGCAGTATTACTATAACATGTCTTGGTAAAGTTCTCTTTAGCTTTAATCTGTGTGGGGAATTTCAGGTTTATTTCAGGATGTTCATGCCTCCTTCCAGATTTTGGAAGTTTTCAGCCATTATATCGTTAAATTAGCTTCTGGTCCATTTTTCTCTTTTCTCCTTCAAACTGTATAATGCAAATATTGTTTAATGCAAATATTATTTTGCTTGATGGTGTCCAATCATTCACATAGACTTTCTTCACTTTTCATTTTTTTCTATTTCTTTCTCTGACTGGATAATTTCATATTTTTTCAATTATGTAAAACTAATGTAATCTTTTAAAAGGAGAATGTATTCATAAATTGCTCATATAATAAGAAAGACTATTAAAAATAGGTCCAGTAGATAACATACAATGATTTCCAATGTGAATAAAGTTGAGGTTAATAAAGAAAAGAAAGTGTAAGGACATGCCAAAGAGCTTTTGTTCAAGGATTGAGATTCTGCAATGTTTATTTTTTTTTTATTATTATTTCCATAGATTATTAGGGAACAGGTGGTGCTTGGTTACAATAGTAAGCTCTTTAGTGGTGATTTGTGAGATTTTGGTGTACCCATCACTGGAGCATGATACACTGCAACCAGTTTGTAATCTTTTATCCTTCACACTCCTCCCACTCTTTCCCCCTGAGTTCTCAAAGTCCACTATGTCATTCTTATGCCTTTAGATCCTCATGGCTTAGTTCCCACTTATGAGTGAGAACATATGATGTGTGGTTTTTCATTCCTGAGCTACATCACTTAGAATGACTAGATAATTTCAAATTACTTGTCTTACAGTTCACAGATTTTTGGTCTACTTGATTAAGCCTGCTGTTGATGCTCTCTATTGCATTTTTCATTTTATTCATTGCATTCTTTAGCTCCAGAAGTTCTTTTTTATGATTTCTCTCTGTTGAGCTGCTGGCTTGTATGTTTTCCCTATTTCAGAGTTATCTATGTTCTCTTTGAACTCACTGAGCTTCCTTAAGACATTTATTTTAAATTCTTTGCCCAGCAATTTATAGATCTCTATTTCTTTTAGGTCAGTTCCTGGAAAATTGTGTTCCTCTGATGGTATGTTTCCTTGACTTTGCATGTATCTTACAGTTTTGCATTAATATCTGAGCAATTGATGGAGTAGTTATTCCTTCTAGATTTTATAGACTAGCTTCACTGGGAAAAGACATTCACCTGCAGGTTGGTGTGAAGGCACTGACTGGATGGAATGTGGAAATTACAGCTTTGGTGAAGGCCCAGTATTATAATCTCCACATGGCTTCATTAGCTAAGGTTAACATTGGCAAAGACTGCAGGATTCTTTAATGGCCAAGGCAATGCATGTCTGCAGTGGTGATGAAAGCAGTTGGGATCTTTGGTGCCTGCTAGGAACCTCTTGATCTCTTTTTCTCCCACACGGATGTCACGGTTGAGGGAATCCCTTTTTGAGCCAAGCCCAGCACATGGTCACCCTCACAGTGGCAGTGACAATGGTGCCTGATGCACAAGTGGGCATCTGTGGAGTAGTCACAGAGATAGGGTCTGGAGAGCAGGCACTGTGGACAGACAGCAGCTCCAGGGTCCAGGGCTCTGGCTAGCCCACATTGACAGGAGTTCCAGTGTTTGAGATGCAGGAGCCTGCCAAGTGACCATACAGCCAGGGTCTACAGTGTGAACACATGCAGATGGACAGTGGCTCTGTGTCCAGGGCACTGGCTATACTTCAACAGCAGTGACTCTACTGCCTGAGAGACAAGTATGTATGCAACAGCCATAGAGCTAGGTATGGAGTGTGGGCATGTGCAGAGTGTTCACAGAATTGGGGTCCGAGGTGCATGTCTATGCACAGAAATTGTGGCTCTGGGTTCCAGAGCAGGAATGGGGTTGGGCGTAGGGATGGCAGCCATGGTCTCTGGTCAACACAAAAGCACATCCTTTTAGACAGTGTGCAGCAACGTTTCCCTCTCCTGGAGATCTGTGGTGGGATGGCTATTGGTTAACTCAGTGGCAAAAGCTGCTGATGTCCTCTGTAGAGTAGGCCAATGGGGTCAGTGCCAACAGACACTACAGGGTTTTCTGCTGTGGGGGTTGTTGAGGTCCTCAGTGGCTAAGACTACCAAGGTCCTTTAGAGGGTAGGCCACTGTGGATCATGATGGGACCCAATATATGACTGATACAGATACCTCATCCCTGTTTGTTTAATCTTTGTTTATAGCCATCTGTAGAAATTGCTAAGCCAATCTCCCAAGTGATTTTTTTTTTTTTAATCCACTGTGTTTTTCCTTACTGGATTTTTGAGCCCTCCTACGTCTATTTTTGTTTGTGGATAGCTGTCTACTTGTTGTGTTTTGTGGAAACATAAAGGCTGGCATCTCCTACTTTGTTGTCTTGCTGATGTCACCCCTAATATGCCTATTTTAAAGTCATAAACTCAGTTACTAACCCTAATTACTTCTGCAAAATTCCTTTTGTGCTTAATGTAATGATGGGAGTAACACCAGGATCAAATGTTGTGGGAGCCACCTTGCAGTTACGCCTACCATGAAAAATATGTAAATGACCAATAACACCATGAAAATATGTGTTCAAAGTCATTCATTATAAGGTAGATGCAAATTAAAACCACAATCAAGAACCAGTCCACATGCAATATAAGGGCTAAAATTTAGAAAAACAAGATAATACTAAATATTGGCAGGATTTTGAAGCAACTGGAACTGCCATACTTTTCTGGAGGGAATGTAAAATATTTCAATCACTTTGAAGAACATTTTGGTAATTTCTGTAAAGTTAAATGTGTAATTACCATATGACTCAGCAAATCCACTGCTTAATATTTACCCGAGGGGGGGAAAAAACTTATGTTTACAAAACTGTTCACCGAAACTTCATTCATCACTGCCAAAAACTGGAAATAACCCAAACGTATACATATAGGTTAATGAATAAACAAACTGCATATTCATACAGTGAAATTCTTCTCAGCAATAAAAGGAATAAACTATTGATATATACAACAACGTGGATGAATGTCAAAAATATTATGCTTACCTAAAGAAGCCAGACAAAAGGGAGTATGTACTGTATGACTCCTTTTATATGACATTTGTGGACTAATCTCTAGTGATAGACTTCAGATCACTTGTTACCCTAAGTGAGAGATAGATAGACTGACTAGTTAAAGGCACAAGAGAACTCCCTCAGGAGACAGAAATACTTATATCTTTTTGGGATCATGGTTACTTCAAAAGACTTTGGATTTTATATGTATCATGGATACTGTTTATTTTATGAAAATTATACTTACAATGTTGATTTGAAAATATATTGTATATATTTCTGAAAGAAACAATGATTTATCTTCTTGTATTATTTAACACTTCTGGAATTTAGTTTATGAAAAGTAGAGATAAAATCCAAACAGTAGAGATAAAATCCAAAAGTAGAGATAAAATCCAAGCTGTAAGTATTTGAAAAAGGGAAGGAAAAGTACCACTATTTGCAGATGAAATCATATTTCTGGAAAGTCAAGGTAGCAGGGTGAAATAGCTCTAGGATTACTGAGAAGTCTTAATAAAGTGTCTGGATATAAGATAAATATACATTTTTTTGGACAAAATAAATAGTACATCCTTAATAGCAGTACAAAATATTAAAACAAAATATGAAATTTGTATGATCAATCTTTATAAAATATGCACAGACCTGTATAAATTTAATATTGAGATAAAAGGAAGACAAATAAATGGGAAACTACATTTCTGAGTGAATAGACAAAGTACTAAAAATATGTTCTTTATAAATTACTTCCAGATTTAATGAAATTCCAATAAAATCCCCAAAAGAGAGGAGTTTTGAAAATTTAGAAAAGAGTGAAAAGGGGACTGGCACTATCAGGGTTAAAATATAATTTAATCTCTAATAATCAAATTGGTCTAATCATAGTAATATAATAAAAAATTGAAACACAGATCAATTGAACAGAACAGGTAGCCCAGAAACAGATCTTATTATGAACTAATTATGTGTATATGACAAAGGTGGTATTACACCAAAATGCAGAAGACGAAGATTATTCAGTAAATGGTGCTGTTGTAACAAATAAAGTATTAATGCAGATTTTCATCACCTGGTGTGTGTGAAAATAAATTCCAAAATCAAATTTTTACTAAAGCCTTTAAACAAACATAAATGAAGGGAAATATTTATTAACTAAAGCATTGTAATACATTGCAATGGCAACAAGCAGCAAATTTGCTACATAAAATTTCCCTTAGAAGAAAGTTCAACGAAGTGCAATAAACCCTACAGATCTGACTCATCACTAGCTTCTATGTCTAGCACATGGTATGTGCTCTAATAAATCTTTGCAGAACACATGAAAACTTTTTTCTTACTTTTTTGAAATGCAGCAGCACTATCATTTTTAAAAAATATGACAAATTGGGAGAAACGTGTCATATATGAAGCAGGACTAGTACCCTCTTATTAAACATTTGATTAGTATCCTATTATTAAACATTTACACAAATGATAAACTTCATTAAGACCCATGAGATACACAAGTATGTGAACAAACTGCCCCAAAAGAGAGGATACAAAGATTTATCAACACTGGGGAAACGTTGAACGTGAATAACAGAATTGAATATTACCTGTCAAGTTAAATTTTTTTTTTTTTTTTTTTTTTTTTTTTAGAAACGGAGTCTCGCTGTCTCCCAGGAATGCAGTGGCGCGATCTCAGCTCACTGCAAGCTCCGCCTCCCGGGTTCACGCCATTCTCCTGCCTCAGCCTCCCGAGTAGCTGGAGCGACAGGCGCCCGCCACCACACCCGGCTAATTTTTTGTATTTTTAGTAGAGACGGGGTTTCACCGTGTTAGCCAGGATGGTCTCGATCTCTTGACCTCGTGATCCGCCTGCCTCGGCCTCCCAAAGTGCTGGGATTACAGGCGTGAGCCACTGCGTCTGGTCAAAATATTTTTTTTTAAATAAAAAATAGCAATATTCAACGCTGGTTTGAGTGTAAGTGTAATTGATCATCTCATACAATTTGTGGAACTTAATACGAACTTTATACACGGGTGATTTTGCATTCTGTATTGACAGCCTTAAAAATATCTACCACTTTTGGTCCTGTAATTATTTTTCAGATAATTTATCTTAAAAAATTACTTGTTAGAAAGAAAAAGAGTTTGTGAAAAAAGGTCATCATATGATCACAGATATTAGTAAAATTGGGCAAATACATGTCAAACAATGGGAAAATGAATTTATGGTATAGCCTTTCAATGGAATATTATATAGCCATTTAAATTATTTTAAAAATTATTCTATATTTATTTAAATTATTTACCTTTATTGTCCCATTAAACAGAAGAAGAAGCTGATACACAGGGGATTTATGCGATTTATTCAGTCACTGAACTAACTAGCAGGATGTGATATCAAGCAGGCTGCCTTCCTAGTCCACACTCTTAATCAATGCACCATACCGCCTGTGTTTGTTAAAACATTACAAAAATGTTTTCAGTAGTTTTATGGGTGTATGTGCACAGGTGTATCTGTGGGGGGCTCCTTGATTTCCCCTGTACACTTTCACATCTTCCAAAGTTTCTACAATAAGCGTGATTTTTAAACATCATTGTAAATGACCTTAATGAATTGTAATAGTCTTTTTAAATCCCCAGGTAAACTTCATTTTGTGTAGTCACACTCAGAGTTTTCATCTTGGGATTATCGGCACCCCCTATTTCCAGTTGTCTCTCCGCGGACGCCCTGGGGAGCCTGTGGCTCCGCGTCCAGCTTGCTCACCCGGTCTCCCTGGGCTCCGTCCATAGTACCAGGATCCTCACTGTTGAAGTGCGCGCTCTAATTTCCCTGCGCCGCTGCAGACAGCTCCCGGGTACAGTTGTCAAGCGTTCAAAGGCCACAGGAACGGAGTCTTCGGACCCTCCCAGGTTTCGGCCCCATGTGGCCTCTCAGATCCCTAGCGGCCGAGGGTTCAAGTCCCAGCCGCTGGCGCAGGCCAGGCACTCACCCGGAAACGCAGCGACTTCCCAAGAGTGGGGCGCCCGCGGAGAAATCCCCTGAGATTGGCAGGGCTGGAGTCGGCCTGCGCCCACTACGTCGCAGAGGCCAGGAGGCCACCGGTGTTTAGAGTTCAGATCTGGGAACCAGCGCCAGCAGCCCGCAGTCCTGCAGCGGCGCCCCTTGAGGACGGCACGCGGAGCCTCGGGGGCAGCAGTCCGCCCGGCTGACCATCCGTTATTAGAATAGGACAGTTCCTGAAAACAATGCTTATCTCAAGCTGACTCAAAACTGGCTCTTGAGAAAATCCAGTGTTAATTAAAGAGGGTTGTCGGGGACAAAATTCACGGCTTGTGTTTTGCGGGGGAGTGGTTGTGGGGTGATCGTAATATAAACACGTTATCTCGAGAGTTAATTACGTCTCTGGTTGGAAACAGGAGAAGAGGGTGACTGTTTGTGCAGTCCATGGGAACCAGCGTCTCACTTTCGGGGACCCTGGGCAAGGGTCGCCATTCGATAGCGCGGCGGCTGGTCCACCAGAGAAACCAAGTTTTCTATGTCGCCGGGGAAAAGTGGAAAATTAGACTTGAACCAGCCTTGCTCCTGTGAGACATTCGTGTATTCATAGCCCAGCAGTGGGTGCCTCTATCTAGAATGAGCCCTTCATTTCCCGGATCCGTTCAGGGGGAAGCAGCGAAACCCCCAAATCCGCTTCCTTACGTGGCTAATAAAAGTGTGCTTACACAGCATGGAAAAACAAAACAAAACAAAACCAAAAAAAAAAAAAACACGAAACAAAGAAACAAGAATACCTTGAGCGTTTTGACGTTTGAAAGCCCGACTCCGGAGAATCATGGAATCATATTCCAACTTTCAGTGTCTAATGAAGTTTAGGGGACGCCTATTACTTGGGTTTGTAAAATCGCGGCGTAGCGCGCGCCCCGAGTCAAAGCTGAGCAGAGCAGGGATGGGGAGGGTCTCCGGCCCCAGGCGCTGCGCGCGGGGCTTCTGCCCAGTTTCCTGCCTCACAGTCGCGGTGTCCGCCCCGGCCCAGAGCAGTTTGTGCAATTTGGAAACTCGATAGGAGGCAGCAGCTGGTCTCCCACCACCCTAAAAATAATCCGCTCCGGCGCACTGCGTGCTTCGCCTAGGGGAGGAAAACTGTCATCGGAGTAAGTGAATCCGTGTCTTTTACATGAATGCCATTTAAACATTTTTAGGAATAACTGTAAGCTGTCGATTTTGAGCTAACATTTCTGCTACCCAAAAACGCCCTCGCACTCTCGCACTCTCTCGGCACTTAGCTTTCGCGATCGCTATTTCTAGAATTAAGGGAAGAGGCCCGGCTGGAGAAGTGAAGGAGTGGGGATCAGGTTTCCAGTTTTACTTCAAAACTGCGGGCTCCTACTCAAATCAACTGGAAACAGTGAAAGGAGTTATTATTAGGAGTTATTATTGCCGCCTTTCTTGTATACAATTCTTGTCTTGTTCAAGAATTAGTTTTCTATCTGCTTAATTTTTGTTGCTCTTTGCTTTTTTTAGGAGTTCTGCGTCCGGGTTTGAAATTTACATCTTAAGACAGTGTAGGAAGTCGGTGTTTTGAAGGTAGCTCAAGTGCACCGGCAGGGATTTGAAGCAGCGTGAAGCTATTACCCGAGGTATTTATTTTTTACTTTATTTGTTCAGTTTGGGATTTTTTTCTTAAAAAAAATCCCATTGCAGTATCTGTCTAAGGAATACCTACTGAGTAATTTCAACATTTCTTTTGGTGTGGGATGGGACTTCACAGCCACTGAAGAGTAATTGGGTGGGTTCAGATCAGACACTAAATCAGAAGTCAGTGGTGATTTTTGCAGTGATTTTCCTACTTGAATCTGTCATAGTTATAGCCATGGTAGCTAGCTAACTAGCTGTACATTCTCTAGTTCTTATTTCATGAACTAGGGACTGAATAGCTTCAAAGAAGTGATTACAGCATTTGTTTTTGCGAGCGATGTCTATCCTGAAAATGCTCTAGATGATGATAAAGCCCTAAGTTCTTTAAAATGTCCTATTTCTGTTTTATAACATAATTTGGTTAATCTGTAAACGATTAAAGAATGAATCTTTTTATATGTAAGAATGAAAACTTTTATTTAAGTTTAGCATGTTTTCTCTAGGTGTTTCTAGCATTTTAAGCTCTCTGCAATTGCTATTCGACCAGAACTAATGCTTTCAGCTAGGTGAATAGGAAGGAAGGCAAGTTTTCACTTGCTTTACTTGTAGTCCATTTCCAAAGGATAGGGCTGGCCAAAATAAATGGTGTATCTTATATGCCTCAACACTTAAATGTGTTTTTAGAATTAAATCAGACAACTACTGTTCCTCTCTTACAGAGGAACCAACAGACTGGATAGGTCAGGTATTACATTCACCAACTAAATCCAAAATGTATATGTCCTAGATGTGTGGAATTTCATATAATGAATTTCAAGGAATAAGAACACTGAGGGTGCGATTCTTGCCATGAAATCGTAAGTTAGATAATTAAGAGTATTTCCATTTTATGTTTTCTGCTCCACAGACATACATTAGAAGCAAAATTTCACTTCGATCTTTGTTTTTAAAGTTTATTCAGTCAAGTTCTCCAACTCTATCAACTCTCATAAGCAACTGAACACATTTCAATGGCTTATGCTTCTGGAAAGGAAAACATTATATCTCCCTGTCTGCCCTCCCTTCTCTCTCCCTCCTTGATGCTTGGGCCTCCATCAGTGCTCAGCTGAATCTAAACAACTCCAGAAGGGGTGGAGCTGAAGGATGTCAGGTGATGGAGTTTAGCCATCAAGAACAGCGATTTATACCCTTCCCCAAACATTCCCAATTGAACCTGGTGTCTGGGAGGGAAACATTAAATGACAGGTGGAAATTTCAGGATTAGAAATGTGGATTGAATAAAATGCCTTTGATAAACATAATAATTATCAATATATCAGCAATAAGTTTACTGCCTCCCTCTTTTTGTCCATGTTGGGTTGTAATGGAGGATGGCTGTTAGAATGTGCCATACGGACTCTGGATGTTGGATAAGGAGACTACGGGTTAAAGGGAAAGGATAAAGGAGCAGTCAAATGAAAAGGTGAAAGGAGACCTGCGGCAAGGTAATGGACAGGTTCAGAGCTGGCCGGAAAAGTGAAGTTAGAGTTTATGGCAGACAGAAAAATCATTCTAAAGCGTTTACTTTACCAACTTCAAGTTTACACCTTTGTATGATTATATCGTTGCCTATTTTCCTATCTTTTAGATCATATACCCCTACAATATACCCACAGCTACTGAGACTACTATAATCTGATTTATATATTCTAAAACTACAGGCACTGTTTCTGACATGCACCATTGGATTCCTAGTAACTAGCGCGTGGTTAGCATCAGTAAGTGTTTTTACAGTTAATTAGTTAATGGCATTGAGTTCCAGATATCTAGTGTATGTCTGAAAATGTTCTTAAATTTTTCAGGTGATTGTACTTTTCTGAGATTTTCTTTCCAGTTACACACAACATTTATCCAAAGGCGATTTAATTGGTTGATTTCAGGATTGATTAAACATCAGACAAGCAATGCTTATAGCTAATGAAGGGTATAATTCGCAAAGCTGCAGGTTATACTTTAGCATCGACCTCAATGATACTAGTTTATAAATGTGGCCAACTGGAATATTATAATTTTAGATAATGTTATAAAAGTTGCTAAAGTAAACATTATTTTCTAGTTTGTGCAAGGAAAGTTTATATATGTCTTTCAATTAAGAGTAGGCTTTAAGTTTCCTTTTTATCATTTCTACTAAATAAAGGAAGTAGTCTAAAAAATTTCATTACTAGCTATTAGTTTTTAGTTTTGTTTTTGTCTGTCTTTGCCAGAAATATACCTAACATACACCTATAAATTCATAACTTCCATTTTGCTGTTGTTTAAAAACTTCAAGTCCCTTTTATTCTTTTATCCAGATTAAAACCTTACTAGCTTGTAAGAATTTACCAAGTGTATAACTTAACCTTGAGGTTTTAAAAATACAACTTTTTTTAAAAAAAAGATGGAGGACAGACTCAACTAGGGAGCATATCAATTATTTATTATAAAAAGAGCTTATCAGGAACAACATGTGAGAGGCATTCTGTATAAGTATTTAAGATTGTAAATACACAGACTCTTTAGCTGAGGTATTCATATAATGCTTTATAAAACCTTTGCTTGAAATTTGATTTCTCTAATAATTTACCTACCATTGACAACCTTTTCTGTATAACACTCTGTTTTTCCTAGGGAAAGTATTGTTTGTAACCATTGCTAAATTAATTATCAATGAAAGGAAAGAAAGAAAAGGTACTATGCTAGTTAAGAAAATTTTTGCCGGCCTTTAGTAATGCAACTCAGAATCCAGTGTGACATAAATATAGAAAGGAAACGAGGTCTAGTGAGGTTAAAATCTTAAATTGCTTCTTGGTTTAAAGAATAGATACGATACTTTCTTCAAAAAGCAGGTTGGAGGTTGTGTAATACAGTGGAAAGAAATAGTTTATAAGTCAGACATTTGGGTGTGGGCTTGGCTGCTCTACTGGTTGGCAAGTTACTGAACTTATCTGGACCTCCGTATCCTCCACTGTAAAAGATGAATAACACCACTAGTGTTACAAGGTTGTTCTGAAGATTTAAGATATGCAAAGTGCCCAGAATTTAAATAAGCAGTAGGCATTATAAAATAAGTTTTCAGAATGTTAAAGCTTTTCCTGGAATTTCACAGCAGTATTTTGATGGAGCAGACCTTTGCTCATCTCCCATCTGTTTCAGCACAGCAATAATAGAGAACCATTTAACATGTAAGTGAGAGCATGTCACTTCTCTGCCCCAGAAACCCCAGTGGCCCACTTCACTAAGAGTAGAAGCCACAATCCTGACAATGACTTACAAAGCACGGTGTGACCTTGTCCTCTGTTTCCTCTCTAAACTCATCTACTTCTACTCATGGAGTACCAACTTCCAATTAAGACATTCTGCGTTTCAAACTTGAGTAGAGTGTATTTCATGTGAGAATATTCTAACTATGGAATCTGAGTAGTTTCATTGACTTGTCATTTGAGTTAGGTTTAATTCATCTTGAGCATTTGATTTTTAGTATTCTTCAGGGAAAGACCGATTACTCTTAGCCATTACTGCAGGCATATACTGTTCTCTGTATATTACTATTTCCCACAACTAGTGAAATGTTTCAGGAAACTCTGTCACAGTTTACTGAACAACTTTAGTTGTTTATTAGTACATTTTCAGTGAGTATGGGAAAATATTTGAAATTATATCATTTTGACTTTTTAGTCATTGGTTCAATTTTTTTCCTTCTTTTTCTTAATATAGACCATTCTTGTTCTTTGAAAGCATTTTAGTCAGATACTCATTTGAGGTACTACTATAGGTAGACATTAATTATAAACATTTTCCACATGAAAGCATTTTTCTCTGGAAGTAAAAGCTATGGAAAAGAAGATCTCATAGGACGTATAAGGCGTTTATAAGAAACCTTCAAGTTGCTTTGGCACAGTTTCTTATTTCCTCAGCTATCAAAATAAAAGGGATTGATTTTATGATATGGCCTCCTATTCAAGGCTATAATTTTATGAACACGAGTTTACTAATAAGGGGATTTTTCTTTCTCATTTCTCTCCCTTTTAGAGTAAACCATATAAGAAGAAATGAGCCTTTCATTTTGTGGTAACAACATTTCTTCATATAATATTAATGATGGTGTATTACAAAATTCCTGCTTTGTGGATGCCCTCAACCTGGTCCCACATGTCTTTCTGTTGTTTATCACTTTTCCAATATTGTTTATTGGTAAGTAATCTAATGTCCTATGTTATACCACGTGATGTTTATATATCTCACTAATGGCTGAGATTTGGGATAATGTTGACTTAATTTCTCTAACATGGAAGCTGATGGCTGTGAGAAATGAACAAGCAAGTATTTTGTGTTTTTCAAACATAAATTTTTGACAGGTGATCTTCCATAGGTGAAATTGAGGTCACATGCTTGCTTAGGAATGGCCTTCAGGTAGCAGCAGCAGTTTTTTAAAAAGAAGGAGAGAGAAATACATGAGATAGATCTACAGCATTAGTTGAGCACTTCCTTTGGGTTAGGTAAAGGGAATGGAAAATGAATGAAAGAGTACTTGCTTTCAGGGAATAGTCCAGGGGGGCAGATGTGTTAAAGTCATGAGAAATGACTATGCCACATTGTAAATCTGTTTACAAGTACAGGAACAAATTAACCTGCTGAAACAACTCACTCTTTGGAGGTGGTGGGGAAGAGAATGAGTGACATGTTTGGGGAATTGGAAGATGCCAAGCATGCAAGTTACAGTGGCAGTGATGAGGTTGTGTTTTATGTAGAAAGAGGACATTCACAAAGTATTTGGAAAGAAGTTAATAATACAGTTTTGTCTTATTTTACAGTTTACATATGTACAAAATCTGATAATTAAGGGCAATTATGAATAATTTGTATAACTTACCCAAACAGACCCTTTAACTTTTTAAAAATTATGAAGTATTTTGATACATAAAATGATGGAGATTAATAGAATAAAAATCCTTTGAGCCTACCAATGCTCACCTAAAGAATATAGATGTAAGAATGAAAGGGCCTGTCTCTGCACACCATTTTCTGGTCTTGTTACTCTTTCCATATCCTATGTTCCTATCTTTTCACAGAGGCAACCACTATTTTGAGTTAATTGTGCTTAATTTTTTCATGCGTGATGTTTTTCCAATTAAATAAGTGAAAAAGTTTTCAGATGCATTTTCTTAAGAAAACTAGCAAATTTTAATGATCTGCTTTAAGGCAATGTTTGAAAATCATTCATATGCTTTTATTTATTCATTTAACAAATATCAATTGAGAGGATACTACATGCTTGGCATTATTCTAAGAGGGATTAAAGAACTCATCATATGATATATACACAGGACAACATAACTCTTGGTACATAGTTACATTAAACAAATGTACAGGTGCTAAATATATTGAGACCAGAGTGGCCATATGTAGAAACATCAGTCGTTGTTTATGTAGTATTATTTGTAGGTCATGAAGAATGCCCTTTGTCCAAAAGTAGAAAAATGGATTTTTTTAACTGTAATTCCACAATTAATAATTCCCCAATTATTGACATCTGGTTAACTTTTTGAGAGCAAGAACAGTGACATTCCATTCTGTATCCCTAGCATCCAGCACAGAGGCTGGCACCAGTGTATTTGAATAGAATAGAATTGGAGGGGACATTGTTAAAGGGAAATAGAAAAAATTCAGACTTTTTATTTATGACATTGGCTACTTGAATTAGTGAGGGATCACAAATCAATCTTAAAAAACTATCAGGTACTAGGAAAATCATAAGGTTGCAAAAAAAAAAAAAGACATAGAACTTGCCTATGGGAGTTTACAGCATAAGTTCTAGTAGAATATATTAAATATAACTAACCTTCCATTGATGAATAAATTGAAAACAACTAAGACATGAATATTCATTTCAAATCAAAGGGGCATCTGTTGCCTCTACAGAAATTCTTTCCTGCAATATTTCAAGCACAAACCCCCATTCATTCTTGAAGTAGGTGGGGCTTTTTTTCTATAGTCAAAAAATGAGAAAAAAGGGGACAAAAGGAGACAAAAGTGGGGCCCCCTATTACACCACATATGAACTAGTATTACTCTACATAGTAACTAAACTATAGAGTAGTTTAGGGAGGAAACCATCAGAATTTTACTAACATATAATCTTGAATTGTTTTCTTCAGTGGCAAGCTAAGGGTGGACCTATAATGGTTTTGAGCCTGCTTAAAAGCTCACCATCAAAAACTTTAGCTTTCTTTGAGAAAAGTATCAGTACTGCTTGTTGAATAACAGTGCCTGGCTAGTCATACATAACAATTTTTCTCATATGATGTGCATATGATTAAGAGTTGACTCAACTAATGAGTACCGTATTTTATAACCAAGTATGTCTTTCCTTGATTTGTCCCCTTGTAGATTTCATGTCTTCAAAGATTTTCTACAGTAAATTTCATGTATTATCATCAAGTTATTTCCTTTTGAATTAATCAGAAAGCTGTCAGGAAGAGCTTCCGATTAGCATGAGGTAGAACCATGTTGTCATCCAGAGTTGGTATTCCTGAGTAATGCCACAAATGTTGATGTGTTAGCCTTGGTAGTCTTGTAAAGGTTAATTGTAAATTTTATTAACAACAAAAATAGACTAGGATTTCCGTTGCTACTCTAGAAAGTATTAAGGTTTCAGGACCTCCCCTTAAAGCTTACCATATTTAAATTATTTTTATTACAGTGGAGCCTTTGGTTTATGTCTTTTTTTTTTTTTTAATTTTCTCTTTTTTCCAGGGTGGGGGAGCCAAAGCTCAAAAGTACAAATTCACCACAACACATGGCTTCATTTTCCGGGACATAACCTGAGATGGATTCTTACATTCGCTCTCCTGTTTGTGCATGTCTGTGAAATAGCAGAAGGCATTGTTTCAGACTCGTAAGTGATCTAACTTTAATAATACCACTGCAATATATCAGCGGGTATATTGATTACACAAGTTCACGTCTTTGTAACTTGTGCTCATACATATGCTTTATATTTTTTGCTCTCTGATCCATGTAGCTCTTGCAGGAAGTTCTTAGGTCTTTTTGAACTTTTTAATGTTAAAAATAGGTATAAATTGAAAGATTGTCTACATTTACACACAGGTCTAATAGCTTTATACTTATGTTAATATATTAATCATTTCTCAGATGTTTCCATTTATTTTTTAAAGAAGCAAAGATAGATGAGTCAGGATGAATGAGTCTGAGAATCAGTGAGGATAGAGCTATAAATTGATGCAAAGCACAAACTGTTTTAAAATCAAGATTTGTAATAAAATCCATTTTTTTAAACTTTTATTTTAAGTTCAGGGGTACAAGTGCATGTTTATTATACAGGTAAACTTGCATCACAGAGGTTTGTTGTACAGATTATTTCATCACCCAGGTATTAATCCTAGTACCCATTAGTTGTTTTTCCTGATCCTCTCCATCCCCCCACCCTCCACTCTCCAAAAAGCCCCAGTGTGTGTTGTTTCCCTGTGTCCATGTGTTCTCATCATTTAGCTCCCACTTATAAGTGAGAACATGTGGCATTTGGTTTTCTGTTCCTGTGTTAGTTTGCTAAGAATAATGGCCTCCAGCTCCATCCATGTCCCTGCAAAGGATATGATGTTGTCGATTTTTTCTGGCTGCATAGTATTCCATAGTGTATACGTACCACATTTTCTTTATGCAGTCTATCACTGATGGACTTTTAGGTTGATTCCATGCCTTTGCTATTGTGAATAGTGCTGCAATGAACATATGCACGCATGTATGTGTCTTTATAATAGAATGATTTATAGTCCCATTACCCAATAATGAGATTGCTGGATCAAATGGTATTTTTGTTTTTTGGTCTTTGAGGAATCATCTCACTGTCTTCTACAATGGCTAACCTAATTTGCATTCCAACAAACAGTGTATAAGTATTCCATTTTCTCCACAATCTCACCAACATCTGTTATTTTTTGACTTCTTAATTGTCGCCATTTGACTGGTGTGAGATGGTATCTCATTGTGATTTTTATTTGCATTTCTCTAATGATCAATGATGTTGAGCTTTGTTTTCATATGATTGTTGGCCACGTATGTGTCTTCTTTTGAAAAGTGTCTGTTCATGTCCTTTGCCCACTTTTATATGTTGTTGTTTGTTTTTTTCTTGTAAATTTATTTAGTTCCTTATAGATGCTGGATATTACATCTTTGTTGGATGCATAGTTTGCAAACCATTTCTCCCATTTGTCTTTTTACTCTGTTGATAGTTTCTTTTGCTGTGCAGGAGCTCTTTAGTTTAATTAGATCCCATTTGTCAATTTTTGCTTTTGTTGCAATTGTTTTTGGCATCTTTATCATGGAATCTTTGTTCATACCTATGTCCTGAATGGTATTGCCTAGGTTGTCTTCCAGGGTTTTATAGTTTTGAAAATTCGCATTTTTAAAGGAATTTTGTTATTTTTATAAAATAAGAATAACATTAGGTTATACTAATAATAGTATTAGGCAGTTAAAATATAATGAATTATATTTATAAACTTGAACATAATCTGGTGAAAATATTTTTCTTATACAGTAACAAAATAAACTCAAGAATAGGAAATTTTTGATTATCAAATTATGCTAAATGGTGTACCTTTCATTGAGGAATTAATATTAGAAGGCCTTTGAATTTTTTGATAGGAAAATTCTAAAATTTATTTTCTTCTTATCGAACGGGAATGTCCCTGACATCTGTTTATGTTTTCTGTTGCAATTAACAAGGAATGAAGCTCCTAAGCTTTTGTCATGGAACCAACTATTTTGTAATGTTTTATAAGGATTTTTTTGCAGATATCTGGGTGTCTTAAGAAAAATTAGAGACTCTAATAGATGCCATCCCTCCAGGCATTTAGAAGCTTAATTGGATATTATCTTATTGGTAACTGTTTAAAATTCTGGTATGTTTATTCTAGCATAGCCAATTCTAGGCTTAATTTTTTAATTTCTTTAGCATTTAGGCTACTGTATCTGTTTATATGTGTATGTATAAAGTAGAAGATAGATCATCCAATATTTTTTTGGAACTTGACATCATGTGGACAAGGAGAACTCCTCTGGTTGATTTAGTCAGGTCCTCAGAAAACACAGACTGAACGAATAATAATAATGATATATTCTAATGGTAGAAACTTATTTGTAATGGTCATGATAAAAGAGGTCCTAAAAACAGGTAAAAATATACCCTTGATTCTGTGCTATGCTCTTCTACTCTTTAGGTATAGACTTATCCTTACCCTTTTTATCCAGGCGTTTCGAAATGTCATCGTCTAGTTACATCTAAATCCAAACATTTAGTTTTGCTTTTTCTCTTGCCCCATCTTGTTCTGGAAACTGCTTCTGTAAGAATCCTCATGATTATTAATGACAACTAATGGAGACTCTTTTGTCTTTATCGTAATTATTACTTATGATACTGCTGATCATTCCATCTTTCCTTTTTTTAAGTAAAACCCTTATGAATTATTTACTTAATATATGACAAATGCTCATTACAATTAGAAAAACAATGCAAAAGGCTTTCTTAATAGAATATTTGATTTTGCTTTTTAGTAATACAAACATTTAAAGCTAGTAATTTTTCTTTTGGAACATCCTTTATTCTGCACAGTCTTTTGTTCTCCTTTATATTTCCACCTTTGATTGCAGTTTAGATACTCTCCTAGGTTTAGGAATCCTTTTCAGATTGCTCTTTTGCTTAATTTGATTGGTTTATTATTAAAGCATGTAGTTTGTAAAATGATTACTCTTTGCAGTTTATTAACATTTTTATTATAGTCAAATACTTGATTATTTTATAAATATTTAGCGAGTATTAGAAAGTAATATATACACTTTGTAGGAGACACAATTTTATTGCGTTTACTGATTGTATTACCGAAGTTCTGTATGTTGCTTGTTTTTGTACTATTTAATCTATCAAATTCTAAAAGCAGTGTATTAAAATCTTCATTACTGTGTTTTTATTAGGTTTTTATTTTTGTCATTTTCTTTCTTTTGAAGTGATTTATTTGACCTTCGCAATATAATACTTAAAAAATTTATTTCCAACATTCTGACTAAGGATTTTCTGCTGTAATGGAACATATGCACTCCTACCAAGCCATCGAGGTCTGCAACTCATACGCTGAAAAGAACATAGCTGAAGGGAAAAAAATAGCATTGGAGTACCATTCAAAACCTATGCAGCTTTGTAAACAGAAACTAACAAAATAACAGCAGTCTTATAAAAATACTAGCATGGTTAAAAGACATGTTAAATCCCTAATAAAGGTGTGCCACAATAAGTACAAAACTTTATTGTAGCTGCTGTTATCTTTGTTAATTCTTTGTTATTGTTTCCCTTAATAATGGTTTGTCATTCTTTTTCTAAAATCTTAAGTTGACTTTTTAATTTATTTATTATAATTATTTCTTATTGAACCTGTTTAAGGTTATAAACTTTCTTATGAGTATGGTTGTGACCACATTTTACAGGATTGGATAGGGAGTGTTCTCACTTTAAAATTTCCTAAATAATATTAGTAAGTGAATTTTGGTTTCCTTCCTCCCTCCCTCTTCTCTCCTCTTCTCTTTTCTTTTCTTTTCTTCTTTTCTTTTCCTTCCTTCCTTCCTTCCTTCCTTCCTTCCTTCCTTCCTTCCTTCCTTCCTTCCTTCCTTCCTTCCTCCCCTCCCCTCCCTTCCCCTCCCCTCCCTACCCCTCCCGTCCCCTCCCTTCTCCTCTCCTCTCCTTTCCTCTTATTTTGAGACAGAGTCTTGCTTTGTTGCCCAGGCTGGAGTGCAGCCGTGGGATCTTGGTTCACTGCCAAGTCTGCCTCCCGTGTCCAAGCAATCCTCCTGCCTCAGCCCCCTGAGTAGCTGGGGTCACAGGCATGCGGCACCACACACGGCTCATTTTTGTATGTTTAATAGAGATAGAGTTTTACTATGTTGCCCAGGTTGGTCTCAAACTCCTGGCCTCAAGTGATCGCCCGCCTCAGGCTTGCTAAGTGTGGGGATTACAGGCATAAACCACCACGTTCAGCCGGATTCTTTCTTTGATTCAATAGTCAGAGAATATTAGAAGCATTTCCTAATTTCTGTGCTGACAAAATAGTTATCTATTTTTTCCTCTGATGATTTTGATCTATTTACGGGAGATGGTAGGTGGTTTTTAAGTGCCACCCTACTACTCTGACATTTTTATTACCATGTCTATATTAATGATTCCAAATTATATCACTGACCATGTTCCAAATCTCTACAGACACTTACAATTCCATTTTCCTCCTTATTACACACCTTCACAATCCATAAATGTCTAGTGAAACTTGTTAGTTCCTCTTTCCAATCTGCTCATCCTCTTAAAATCTTATTTGGTCACACAGCCATCCACACAGACACCCTAGGAATTATCTTCTACTTCTCTACTGCCATCACCCTCATACCCTAATGCTGGTAAACTCCTGCCCATTTTAACAATCAACCTTTTTCCAAATGTATTATTTCCTCCGTGTTACTGCTGCCAAAGCTGAAGTCAAACCTTTATCATCTGTCACACGACTTTATACCCATAGCTTCCTAACTGCTTTTCTTCCTTCCATTTCACTCCCTCCACTACAAACTCATGTATTACCAACCAACTTTCTTATCCACATGATTGCTAGAGTTATCCATTTAAAACAAATCTGATTATACCACTTACCATTCAAGTGTTTCAGTTTTCCATGGGTTGAGATGCCAGCCTCTTACCATGGCATACAAAGCCTTCCATGATGCATTCTATCTTAAACGTTCCGTTTCAAGAATATTGAAATACTTGGAATTTTGAACATGTTGAATTGTTTCATGCTTCTGTGTACTTGCCCATTCTGTTCCTTTTTTGAAATGACCCTTTTCCTGACCAGTGGATTCTTTTTCCTATTTCAGTTCCCATTGTCAACCATGCCTCTCCTGGAATGACCTTCTCAGTGTTCTCCTTTCCCCCAGAGAAAGTGGTATAGTCAGTCTGTTCTCTATACCATTTATGTACTAATATCTTCAAGTAATTTGAGAAAAACAAAATGTTTTACTCTGTGGCATTATTAATGCCAATGGAGTTGAGGGCTGTCCACTATACTCATCTGGTCTGGAACCGCTGGTTCGCCTGGTGATCTCTGTTGCCTTCAGAGTGAAGTCTACTCTCCTTGCAGTCATGCTGAATTGCTTGCAATTCCCTTGAACACACTGGCCCCTCTGCCTAAAACTGTCTTCCTCTCTTCTTCCTCTGAGTAGCCATTCCTCATTCTGAAAGTGTCAGTTTGGAAGTGACTTCCTTCTCAAAGCTTTCTCTGTCCCAGACGTGCAAACTGTGTTTTCACACTGTCCCTTCAGCTGTGTTGTAATTTCCTATTTGCTATTGATATCCTCAATATACTAGATTTTTTCTTTGACTACAGATGTTACATTTTGTTTTCTTCATTGTTGCATCCAAGAACCTAATACAGTATCTGGACCAGCAATCACAGATGCATTGACTGAATTAATGAGAATGGAGAAATCACTGAAGACTATTAAGTTGGGAGTGCTGTCAAAGGAACAAACACACTTTTCACCCACATTGGAGTTCAGATTGAGTTAACTGTTTTCACTTGCTTTCGTTGTTAAATTATTTCAGCAGCTCTGCCCTACAGTATAGGAGTAGCTATACATTTGCTTTTGTTGTAAGCATTTTAAGGTATAGTTTGGTTGTTTACTTGACCCTTCATGTTAAGATAAATCCTTTCCGCAGAACTATGTCTTTCAATATATTCTTCCCTTATGTATTATCTTGGAAACTACTATTGCATTCTGTATTTTAAACATCTTATTGCCAAGAGAGAGTTCTTATGAAAAAATTGGGAAAAAATGGGAAGTTATCTGGAACCATCAGCTTTAGGCATTGACTTTGTACTGTTCTTTGTAGGCGACGGGAATCAAGGCACCTCCACCTCTTTATGCCGGCCGTGATGGGATTCGTTGCCACTACAACATCAATAGTGTATTATCATAATATCGAAACATCAAATTTTCCTAAATTACTTTTAGGTAAGTATGATCACTTTTGTTGTTTCTCATTAAAGAGCTATTGTTTTTTTTCCCCCAAAGGTTGTTTTTCTTTTTCCTCAGAGTAAATACTATCAGAATGTGTGGGGAGTAGAAAGTATGGGAAAACCACAGTGATTAATTCTCCTGTAGCTGCCCAGTAAATGTGGGGTTGAAGATAAGCTGAGTTGCTCTAGGCTGCGAAAATTCCATACCTCCAGGTCATTTCTTTTGCAATAAACACTCTCTGTGGTGTGTCTGTATGTAGCGGGGGAGGAAAGTGGAGGGAATGTGCTGGCCTTCTGGCTTATAGAAGTTGTATTTTAAGAATCAGAGCTCTTGTGAGGAGCTGCTGCACCATGCTGCCCTGTGAACAAGTCATCTCCTCTAGTTCCAGGTGTTTCTGCCTCTGGCTTGGAGTCCAAGGACATTTTCCCAGTGTCCTCTCGCTGATGCTGTGGGAATGCCACATTTTCCTAAAATTACTATGTAGCAGACTATGTATCATAGCATAATGAAGAGTATGCTGTCCTGAGGACCAGCTGCCTTTAAATCATAGCCTTTCACACCTGCATTGTGACTACAATTGTTTTATTTGCCTCTCTTGCCTCCTTGTTCTGTGGAAATCAAAGGCTATCTAAAATATTCCTAATTTTATTTTTGCCTTGGGTCAAAATTATGTAACTCACCTATATTAGTTATGTTCAATACTCTGACCCGTCACTGTATTCCTTGGAGTATACTTTCTTTCTTAAAGAGATAAAGGTATGGAACAAGGATCATAGATGGGCTATGAACCTCCTGAAATTGTAGTTTGAATCATGTGTTTGTGTGAATGATGCTTACTGTTTCTCATTTTATTTGGTTGTTGTATAATGAAAATGATGTTGACTAATGATATAGAAATTAGGAGAAGAAATAATGAAAACACATACACAGTATTTTATTCATTCATCCTGAGTACACTAAAATTGAAAATGGATGCATGAAAAATACTGATTATTCTATTATGTGTCACATTATATGATTGTTAAAGGCAATCTAATAAAAAAGGTTCAGAGGGTTACATATTAATTTAAAAGGCTGTCAAATTTTGAATTATCTTAATAGAAAGGTCTTTTGTACAAAATGGGAGGCAGACACTATTGCAGAAGTCTGAAAATGCCAAAAAAAAAAAAAAGAAAAAAAGAAATTTCCAACAGGTAGCTGCAAAAAATATATAAAACTGAGAATTTAATAAGCTAAATATACATTTTTGAAAAGTTGATGGTAATAAAAAATGTTATAACTAGAAAGGAATTTAGGTATTAATAATGTTTTGAAGGAAATGCAATCGGAAAAGGCCTATTATTGTTATGTAGGTGCAAGGCAGCACAATTTGATCATATTGCTGGAAGGACACAGGGATAAAGTATAATATTTCTTGTTATTTTAACAGAGAAAAATTTGAACCTAGGAAAGTTTCTGATTTTAAGACCACAAAGTAGTAATTTTGTCTCAACATTTCATTATGAAAATCACCAAATGTACAGAAAGTTGAAAGAATCATGTGAATTCCCATTTACCCAACACATGAATTCTTCAAATTACATTTGTTCTCTTTGTTTTATCACATATCTACATCTTTTCGTCCTTCTATTCATACCTCTCTCCATCTTAGTTTTGATGCCTTTTAAAGTAAGTTGTAGATATCAGTATACATTACCTCTGAATGCTTCATGCATATCTTTTTGTGAGACAAAATTCATATACGTGAAACACAGCGATCTTAATTTGCTAAATGCATGTACCTATATAACCCTACCATGACATAACTATCATCCATGCAAATTTTCTTATACTCAATTTCACCTTTACAGAGGCAATATCTGTTCTGATTTTTACTCCCACCATGGATTAGGTTTGCCTGTTCTAGAACTTCATGTAAATTGAATGACACAGTATAGACTTTTAAGTAAGGCTTCTTTTTCTAAGCATGATTTTTTGATGCTCATCAGTGATGTAGCATAGATCAATATTTTGTTCTTATAATTGCTGTATTTCATTCTATATCATCATAGTTTTTCAATCACTTGTTAATAGACATCTGTACTATTTCCAGGTTTTAGCCATCATGAGAATAAAAGCTGCTATCAACATTCTTAACAAGTATTTTGTGGCTATATGCATTTGTTTCTCTTAGGTAAATACCTAAGAATGAAATCTCTGGGTCATAGGATAAGTGGGTAAATGTTCATATTTTAAGAAACTGACATCTTTTCCCAAAATGGTTGTATCGTTTTTTTATACTCACTAACAAGGTGTAGGAGTTCCAGTTCCACATGTTCATCATTTGGTGATCTTGGTCTTTCTAATTTAGTCATGCTAGTGGGTGTTTACTGGTAACACATTGTGGTTTTAATTTGCATTTATCTGATGGCTAATTATGTTGAACACTTTTTGATGAGTTTATTGGCCATTTTTAATCTTTGGGATGTGGCTATTCGTATCTTTTGCCCATGTTTCATTGGGTTGCACTTTTATTATTGAGTTGTAGGAATATTTTGCACATACTAGATATTAGTATGTCATCAGTTACGTGTTTTGAGAATGTTTTCCTTCTAGTCTGTGGCATACATATTCATTTATTTAATAGGGTCTTTTAATGAGCAGAAGATTTTTAACTTTGATACAGTATAATTTATCATTTCTTCTAGTCCTAAGTTACTGCTTTCTGTGTCTTAAGACATCTTTGTCTTGCCTCTAAATATGTTTTCCTCCTATTCTCCTGTTTGCTTTCAGATGTTTTATGGTTTCCATTTTTATTTTTAGGACTATGATTCATTTTAAATTAATTGTGTATATGGTGTAAGGTAGGTGTCAAAGTTCTTCTTTTTTTTTTTTTTCCAAGTGATTATCAATGTGTCCCAGCACCATTTGTGGGATAGACTTTCCGTTTCTCACAAGATTGCATTGGCACTTCTGTAAAAAAAATTAAATCAAATGACTGTTTAATCTATTTTTGTTCTATTTACTGTTTCTTTGATGTATTCATAGATTTTTATGCCACTAACATTTTCTCTTGCTCTGGAGTTCTTTAAGTCATAAATTATAAGTCACACAGCATTTTCTTTGTTTTTCTCCGAAGTTTGCTTTGGCTATTCTAGTTCTTTTGGGTTTCTATATACAGTTTAGAATCAGGTTTACAATTTCTTTTTTTTTTTTTAATTTATTTTTTATTATTATTATACTTTAAGTTCTAGGGTACATGTGCATAACGTGCAGGTTTGTTACATATGTATACTTGTGCCATGTTGCTGTGCTGCACCCATCAACTCGTCAGCACCCATCAACTCGTCATTTACATCAGGTATAACTCCCAATGCAATCCCTCCCCTCTCCCCCCTCCCCCCTCCCCATGATAGGCCCCGGTGTGTGATGTTCCCCTTCCCGAGTCCAAGTGATCTCATTGTTCAGTTCCCACCTATGAGTGAGAACATGTGGTGTTTGGTTTTCTGTTCTTGTGATAGTTTGCTAAGAATGATGGTTTCCAGCTGCATCCATGTCCCTACAAAGGACACAAAATCATCCTTTTTTATGGCTGCATAGTATTCCATGGTGTATATGTGCCACAATTTCTTAATGCAGTCTGTCACTGATGGGCATTTGGGTTGATTCCAAGTCTTTGCTATTGTGAATAGTGCCGCAATAAACATATGTGTGCATGTGTCTTTATAGCAGCATGATTTATAATCCTTTGGGTATATACCCAGTAATGGGATGGCTGGGTCATATGGTACTTCTAGTTCTAGATCCTTGAGGAATCACCATACTGTCAGCAAAGTCTCAGGATACAAAATTAATGTGCAAAAATCACAAGCATTCGTATACACCAGTAACAGACAAACAGAGAGCCAAATCATGAATGAACTTCCATTCACAATTGCTTCAAAGAGAATAAAATACCTAGGAATCCAACTTACAAGGGATGTAAAGGACCTCTTCAAGGAGAACTACAAACCACTGCTCAGTGAAATAAAAGAGGACACAAACAAATGGAAGAACATACCATGCTCATGGATAGGAAGAATCAATATCATGAAAATGGCCATACTGCCCAAGGTTATTTATAGATTCAATGCCATCCCCATCAAGCTACCAATGAGTTTCTTCACAGAATTGGAAAAAACTGCTTTAAAGTTCATATGGAACCAAAAAAGAGCCCGCATCTCCAAG